>NC_142930.1:156586700-156626700 GCF_046866305.1 Octopus bimaculoides | reverse complement strand
AATACATTAGCGGTTGTTGGCACTCCGTCGCTTACGACGTCGAGGGTTCCAGTTGATCCGATCAACGGAACAGCCTGCTCGTGAAATTAACGTACAAACTACTGAGCACTCCACAAACTCGTGTACCCTTAACGTAGATCTCGGGGATATTCAGCGTGACACAGTGTGACAAGGCTAACCCTTTGAATTACAGGCACAACAGAAACAGGAAGTAAGAGTGAGAGAAAGTTGTGGTGAAAGAGTACAGCAGGGTTCGCCACCATCCCCTGCCGGAGCCTCGTGGTGCTTTAGGTGTTTTCGCTCAATAAACACTCACAACGCCCGGTCTGGGAATCGAAACCGCGATTCTATGACCGCGAATCCGCTGCCCTAACCACTGGGCCATTGCGCCTCCACACATTAGCGGTAAAAGGTTGGAAAAAAATCTTCATGATTAGTATACTTCATGACGTCACGAAGAGAAAGTCAGCGAAAGTGACCGTCAGCAACAGCTGCTCAAAATTCCCAGATTAAAAGCTGAAGAGAAACAGTTTTATTTTAACTTCACAAAGAATTAGAAAAATTTATGAACAAAGATGCTAATTTATGCACAAACTATGCAAGTAGTAAAAAGGGACAACTGGTTATCTCATATATAGTAACCCAAGGCCTACCAGTTCGCGTAAATCCATACTCGCTGTAGGTGATAACGACTTGACACCGTTCATGTAGGATGTGTTTGCTGATTTTGATATGTAGACTAAATCAACGGTTTTATCTGCGTTCATAGATTTAAAATTGGAATGAAAATGATATGAACTGTAACGAAGCAGTCAATAATACCACTACCAGATCAATTCAATCTTGTGACATAAAAATGGCTAACAATATTCTAAAAGTAAAAAAGAATCGCTTATTTTCAGTTTCATGTATGAAAAAATACGAAAAATCAAAGCGCCCTAATCGTCAGAAGTAACCAGCTGTTCGACGAATATTATCATAATACACACACACACACACACACACACACACACACACACATATATATATATATATATATATATATATATATATATATATATATATATATATATACGTACGTGTGTGTGAGACCCTGAAGGGAAAGTAAATAAATATGATATATATCATGGATACAAGAAGATTGATAGAATTAGGCCAAACGTAGAATAAAAAATAATAAAGACTCATTAACCTTGGGAAAGTACAAAATACCCCCCCCCCCCGAAATACTAAATAAGGAGTATTATGTGTGCATTAGAGTAGCAATTAAAACAGAATTGAATGGAAACTACAATTTTATAAATATCAATATCTTACATTTCCCAATAAGCAGTTATAGTTGTAAATATTCTCAATTAAACGCTGAATGAATTTATTGATATTAGTGAGAATAGTCTAATAACGACAAAATTTTGAATACAACAGCCAAAAATCGCATGCAGAAATATATTTGATAAACACAGGGGCTAAAGGCAAGCTATTACTAGAGAAATATTAATATCATTATTATTATTATTATTATTATTATTATTATTATTATTATTATTATTATTATTATTATTATTATTTTATGTTTGACTTTTGTTTTGCATTTGTACAAGTTGGATCCAAGTCTCACCCAGAGAGCTCAAGAGACAACAAGTTAGAAGTTCATGTAGGTGTTATGCCTAGGGTACCATATATTTGGATTTGTACAGTTTTGTTCAAGTGAATGTTTAAGAAACCATAAGAAAATTATGTTTGCTTTAAAATTTGAGATCACATAGACAGTATTTTACGTAGGATATGGGCAGTTCCCATGAGCACTATCTTTTGAACTTCAGCCATTTTGGGGTTTCCTGGTATCTGAGCTAGGTAGTAATCAGCCCGTTTCGCTGTCATTCCCAGGGCACCTATGACAATAGGTATTGTTTTCGTCTTCAGATTCCACATTTTGCTAATTTCTATTTCAAGATCTTTATATTTGCTCAGTTTTTGGTAGGTCTTGACAGATACGTTTATATCAATTGGGACAGTCATATCAATGAGGAGGCATGATTTTTGTCTGATCTTTCAGTATTATTATTCAGTATTATTATTATTAGTATTATTATTATTATTATTATTATTATTATTATTATTATTATTATTATTAAAATTCTAAGAAATAACGGAAAATTTATACAAATGATTTACAAAACAATAAAATCCTGTTTGAAAGAAGCCAATAAATACATAATAGACGATGAAATTATAGACGGGAGGGATTAAGAGCGGAATGAATAAGGAACTTTGCTATTTTGCACCACCTGCAAAATTGTTGGAGACTAGGTTTACGTAGAACAACTGAATGGACACTACTAAGGCCTGCATAGGAGGATATGCTAGTGTCAACTAGACCATCCCATATAATAATTGGGAAGCTATCCGATGGGCTTCCATACATTTTCTGTCAACCCAGTTTCATTCACAAGTCTTCGGTCTACCAAAAACATTGAAGGAAAAGGTGCTGTGGTGTGGAATGAAACAACGCATTTTATCGATGATTTAAAGACTTTATCAATTCACCATTCTATAACATATGGAGAAAAAAATCCATAAATTTTTAAGGTGACTACAGCTAAGTGCTTAAATCCCTCTACTTGACGATAACTACTACTTTATTGCGCCAGTAATGTTATACATGTCCAATGTTTAATGATAATAAATTATTTCCAATACAGATTGAATTTTCCACGCTATTTATGAAAAGTCTCACGTCACATTAGAATTCTCTTTGCAGTAGAAGTCCGCCTACTACTAATTCGGAGACGACGCCTACAAACTTATGTTCTTCCTTTCTTTGTTTAGTTGTGTGTGTGTGAGTAGTGGCATCTTTATATGTACTCCATGAACTCACTGCTGTTCTATTTAGAAAAACGAAACTGGGAATTTGCAGTGTTTAATGTTCGGCTGTTGATATAGCTGCTGTCTGTGCATGATGTTGTCCGTTTGTTATTTTCCTCGTTATTCATATTCATTTTGTTTTTGTCGTATCTTTTGAAATCCGAGTCATTGCGTTTCTTGCTTGCGTGTTTGCTAGCAAAGATATTATTGTTTATTTTCTTGGTGGATTTTGACCCGTTTTGTTCTTAAGTTTCTCGATTTTTCATGCTGTTCTTTTGGTGGTGGTGGTGGTGGTGGTGGGTCAGTGACAGGTAGATTCTCTAATATAAAATCATCCGGCTTTCAGCATTATGCGATTGCCGTGGTTTTCTTCTTCCTCGTTTTAATTCACCCCTCACCCAAAGGCTTACTATAGTTCTTTGTCATCGTAATTTAAAGAAATCGCAGGAGAAAGGTCGAAGACGGAGACCGGTTGTAGCATGTGCATGCTAGTAACAGCGTCTATCGCGTTTGCTTAATCTATATTTGTACTTCCACTTTCTGTGTTTTTGTTGTTCGTGATTCGTGTGTATTTACTTTCCGTTTCCTTCATGGAAATGATGGAGACAGCTCCTTCCAGTGTTGTCGCTCTACTTGTTATCATTGATATGTCTCTTGTAGTTGCTGCTATAAGTAGTGGTAGTATTGTTGCTCTTGTAATCGTTTTGGTGAGGGTGTAACTTTAACACCAAAATAAAATGCATGCGATGTTTTGTGCATGTTCAGTCACGCATCCTCATTAGCTTCTCTTGTGTTTTCAGTGGAAATTATTCCCAACTACTTCAGCCTGAGGTTGAATCCACTGCTGATCAGTGTGCCATATTTCTCTACCATCTTTAATTGCTATCCTATATCCCACGGTAGTGACATATTCAACTGCAGCATCCAGAGCATTCACCGGCCAGAATCCGGGACATTCGTTGACCAGCATCCAGGGCATTCACTGACCAATGTATGTTGGAAAGATTGGAAATACATGAGATGTGCATGGTACTAAACGAATTGTTAAAATCTACATCGATTTACTGTACGATAATGATTAGTGTGTGCTATACATCTCAGTTTTGTTACATGGTCTACACTACTGTGTGATACCGTTATGAAATTATACTACATTATAGGCGCAGGAGTGGCTGTGTGGTAAGTAGCTTGCTTACCAACCACATGGTTCCGGGTTCAGTCCCACTGCGTGGAACCTTGGACAAGTGTCTTCTACTATAGCCTCTGGCCGACCAAAGCCTTGTGAGTGGATTTTGTAGACAGAAACTGAAAGAAGCCTGTCGTAGAAATGTATATATATATATATATATATATATATATATATATATATATATATATATATATATATATATATATATATATATATGTGTGTGTGTGTGTGTGTGTGTGTGTGTGTGTGTGTGTGCGTGCGTGCGTGTATTTGTGCGTCTGTGTTTGTTCCCCCAACATCGCTTGACAACCGAATCTGGTGTGTTTACGTCTCCGTAACTTATTGGTTCGGCAAAAAGAGGCCGATAGAATAAGTACTAGGCTTACAAAGAATAAGTCCAGGATTTGCTCGATTAAAGGCGGTGCTCCAGCATGGCCGCAGTCTAATGACTGAAACAAAAAAAAAGAGTAAAAAGTAAAGAGAGTTGTGGTACTCCCGTATGCCTTTCTTAATATACGGCTTCCCGATCGACTTTAAATTTGTACCGACTAATATTAGATTTGTACTGGCCAATATTAGATTTCTACCGACCAACATTATATTTGTACCAACCAATATTAGATATGTATCGATTAATTTTAGATTTGTACCGACCAATTTTAGAAAATTTACCGATCAACTTCCGAGTTGTTCCTTTGATACATATTTCTAAAAATATCTTGAACCCAAATATGTTTACTATGTACGCTTATAATCCGGAATTTTGCCACCAGACATATTACCATTATATCAATTAAAAAATATTTTGAATGGAATTTGCATACACACGCGCGCGCGCACACACATGCACACGTATATTATTGACAACGATACAAAACAATACAATAATTCTATTTGAGAAATTTTATAAAATCTAATTAAAGCTTGTAGTGTGAATATATGTTTAGAAATGATGCATGTATCTTATTAGAAGAATTCTTACAGAGAAGAAGAATAAATTTAGGAACTATATACTTATTACATAAAATATATTTTATTAACTGGTTGTCGATGAAACATAATCAAAATGTAGAAAGTAATTGAATGAAATGATCTATGCAAGAACGTTCAGAAATGTAGAAATAACAGCTAAATACTGGTTTTTAGTAATGTAGCATAGAGAAATAGATAGACATAGCAATGACGTGAATGGCTCTGAGTCTAGTCGACAAAGAACCAAAGAGCAGGGTTAGCAAGCTGTGTTTATTAATGGAACGCTAGACATTCTAGAAACTTCCAAGAGAAACGCGAAGCTTTTTTGAAAAATTAAGAATTACTTCTCATGAAATATAATACTCCGAGAAATTTACTAAAGGGAGATTACTCTATAACATTTCTTGCAAGTTTATATCATTCAACTATTTTGGCTACAGACGACACACTACTACAAGTTCTTTGAAGAAGAAGATATATATATATAATTTTTATTCATTAATGGTCTGTTTCTGGGATCTTTTTTAAAACGGGGGCCACATTTTTCATTAATGTTTTACGTAGTGTTTTTTGTACCGAAAGGCTTTCAAACTTCGTATACTTATCTATTTTGTGTTATAGAACAGAAAAATATTTTTGTATTCGAATTTATTTCATGTAAAAATTGTCTTATTTCGATAATTTCAACCAATCACTGACAAGTATTCAGTTGTTTACATTTACTCCTTTGGCTCATTAAGCGATGTAAAGCGTATTTAATCTCCATACCTTCGTTTTATTTGCTTTTTTCATTTTAAATTTGCTTTAACCCTAACCCTAGCCATAACCCTAACCCTAACCCTAGGGTTAGGGTTAGGGTTAGGGTTAGGTTTAGGGTTAGGGTTAATTGTTTCAGAATCTTTTGTTTGTGTAGTCGGCACTTAATGTATATCGGCTGAATGGACGTCAGTGATTGGTTGAAATTACAGAAATACGACAACTTTAACATGGAATAATTTATGGATTTCTTTTTTTTTTAAGAAGACTAAGAGAAAAAGATGTTTTATATGACACATTCTACCAGTGTTCCAAGTTTCAAAGTGTTTCGTTAATGAAAAATGTGGTCCCAGTTTTAAAAAAGATCCTGTTTCTCCTCTGATGAACACAATATAGCCTAACATTTTTCTATGAAATGAATCGCAGTGTTTCCTGCTGATTTCGTTGAATTTGTTTGATATAAATCCTTTAGTTCATTATCATTTCATGCATTAGAACGCAAGACAAAACGTTTCCAAACAGAAAAAAAACAAAAAGAACAAAAAAACATTTTCAATCGGAATTAAGAAAGGTGAATAAGGAGGTAAGTAAATTAAATTTAGATTTAGCTCGTTTAATGCTGAGCTTAATCCAGGTGTGGATATTCCCTTGTCACCACTAGAAGTTTTCAGCCCAATTAAACATTCCTTGAAGTCCTCCTCATTAACTGTACAATAAAATATGTGCAACTTTCAGTGAAAATAAATCTGTAATTGTTATAATGGTAATATAGTAGTACAATTCTTGATTATAAGCGTACATATTAAAGATATTCGGGTACAAGATACTTTATTTAGAAATATGTATAAAAAAAATTCTGCAGCTGATCGGTAAAGTTTCTAAAATTGGTCGGTACAAATTTAAAATTAATGGGTACAAATGTAAAATTTTTCGGTAGAAATCTAATATTGGTCAGTACAAATCTAAATGAAGTTGGTCATTTGCCGGACTATTGGATTACAGTGGCATAACTACACCGACACTTGTTGTTAAGCAGTGATCGCAGGACAAATACAGGACACATAGACACACACACATAGATATACACACACACATATATATATATATACGACGAGATTCTTTCAGTTTCCATCTACTAAATCCACAGACAAGGCTTCGGTCGATCCCAGCCTATAGTAGAAGACACTTGCCCAAGTTGTGATGCATTGGGACTGAACCGGGAATCATTTGGTTAGAAAGTAAGCTTCTTAGCACATAGCCACGCTTGCGCATATGAACTCATTCTCCACTTCCTTGTCTTTTATTTATTTATTTATTTATTTTATTTTATTTAGAATGGCACACTTTCCGTTTGCAAAAAAAAAAAAAACAGACAAAAGCATATTGAAATAAATGAATTAGATATACAAGAAAAAAAAAGATATAGAAAGAAAATAGATATAACAAAAAAATGGTTTTGCTTAAAGATTGGAACGCGGAAATGCACCTAAAACTGGAGACAGGCGGATGAACTACGCAGTGCACCGCATCACTGATCAGACTTGCGACAAGCAACATCACATCTACGGAAATCCTCCAGTTTCACGGATCAATAAACATTCGTGACTCAGTATGTTGCAAATAATAATAATAACAATAATAATAATAATCCTTTCTACTACACGGTATAAAACATACACGAAGGGAAACATAAGTAGTACACAACTTTAAAAAATGGTGGGGATGAGAGATACGCAGGTCTCCTAATACAGGGGGACCACTACGGATAATCGAGGAACTCCACTCTCTGAGATCTTTTTGAACGCCAAAAGTAAGACTCACATGTCTACACTTAGAAACGTAACATACAACATTTTCGCAACTTTCACTCAACTTTCAGTAAACTCACTCGAGGATAGCACTTCACTCTTCGCCCGCAATTTCCTTTATCAAGTGAAGCTTGAAGAATTCAAAAGCGAGAGCAACAACAGAAACAACTACAACGATGATGATGATAATAATAATAATAATAATAATAATAATAATAATAATAATAATAATAATAATAATAATAATAATAATCCTTTTTACATTAGGCATATCGCCTGCAATTTTGGGGAAGGAGAGTAGTTGATTACATCAACCCCAGTGTTTCACTGGTACATAATTTATCGACCCCAAAGGTATCAAACTAAAGTCGACCTCGGCAGAATTTGAACTCAGAACGTAGCAGCAGACAAAATACCGCTACGACCACCACCTCCGCCACCATCGCTACCACTATCACCTAGTATCCTTGCCATCACAGGACACCGGCTGAGCGTTGAGCCGCTAGTGGTCAGTCTCCTGCTGTGTATAACAGTCCAAACTCCATCATGTAGTAACCAGCCGTCTTGGAAATCAGCAAGCTGGAGATGTGTGCGCAAGGAAATAGGACGGGATAGTCACGTCAGGAATGTCTTTGATTCCAAATATAATAGGTCATGGTTGAATTGAGGTGAAGCAGGATCAACGACAGCAGTAAAAGTTTTTAACTGCCACCTCATGATAAACTTGATCTGGAAGATTCTGTGACGGTTGACTCAATCATCTCACAATCGGCATCCAACTTTTCGTGGGCCAAACAGCCAATGCTTGATTTACTTGTGGACAATTAAAGGGAGAAGGGCTAATGCAAATAATTATTGACAAAAAATTATGAATTTTAATTTATTAATTTTTAAAACATTATTAATTCGATGATCCTCATGTTTAGTCCCAACAATAATGATCAAATAAAAACTTCATCAATGTCACCATACCGAATGAGAGCTTCGTTTTATATGATAGTAAAGGGTTATATGAACAAGTGTTCATGACTATTTGTAGCACATTGTACAACCAATTTATCGCAGTGATCCATTTTTTACAATCACAATGGATTTAAAATAACATCGTCTAAAGTATCGATTCTTTGCCGTTTTTATTTTCAGTTGATCGTAGCTATTGATTATGATCTGAGGGAGTTTAGCTTTTATATCTACTAGATTGCATCATATTTCTATTCCCACTTATAACTAATTCCCTTTATACAATTCATATCGCTGCTGTTAATGGATAAACATAAACTTCACAGCCCTTATCTCCTTTCTCTTGAATTCTCTACGGGCAATATTTTATTAGACTGTTCATATCAATGACGAGGTTTTCAAGATAGTTATCCCACTTCTGTGTGATAGATTATATTTTAACTGATTTATTCAACTGAAATTATGGAGTGGTCAAAAACTCAGTGATATAACTAACAGGTGTATATGCTGCATTACCCATAAATTTATATTCATTCAACGTTCTGCTCGGTTATGTTTTATAGATGTGAAACCGAGAACCAGAGGGATGACTACCATCAGCAAATAGCAAGAATATACAGTTCACAAATTGTATACTTCCAATGCTAGAAAGCCTAAATAATATTGTAAGTATAACATGTTCCTCCTGCAATGAAAAGTTCATTTCTGTGCTTAAATATAATTGAGGCTAGTAACTGGACGACAACTCTGCAAAATTACTTATTGAAATTTATACTTGCGCATGCTGTGTTGAAAAGAAAACATTAGTTTATGGCTGGCATAATTTCCTTTAATTGAAACGATTTTCTCTTTGCGCACCACATTGTCTATGTTAGCAATGTTTAAAATATCTGTTTCCCATGCGTATGGCGTCTCTTTCAGTTTTTCCTCAGTTAAGATAACATTAGTTACAATCTAAAGTTTCTGATAGAGCCCGTCATCGAACAAGAAGAAATGTCTCGTAACTTTTCAGCAGATTTGCTTGGACTTATATATAATTAAATGCTTAAACACTTGTAACATGAAACATATGTCTTGCTTTACCCAGCCCACAGCTCTAGTTTGTCTCCCTGTTGCTGCTGCTGCTGTTGCTGTTGCTGCTGCACCTCCTCCTCCTCCTCCTCCTCCTACTACTACTACCACTACTACTACTACTACTACTACTAACTCCATCACCACCACCACCACCACCACCACCACTACTACTACTACTACTACTACTACTACTACTACTACTACTACTACTAACTCCATCACCACAACCACCACCACCACTACTACTACTACTACTACTACTACTACTACTACTACTACTACTACTACTACTACTACCTTTACTGGTTAGTGGCGCAGTTTACCACCTAAGTAAGGGGCAGAGATATCACTAGACACCTTAAACCATTGTAACACATCTTTTGGTATATCGTCTTTTGAAAATATACACACGTTCAAAATGGTTGCCTTAAACATGTGAGGATTATGCGCTCTCCACAAATCTGGGATCAAATAAAGAGGAAACGTGTACAGGATTAGAAGCATACAAACATTTCTACAATGGAAGATACAAGACAAAAAAAGGAATTATATTAGAAAAGTTCATTTGAATGCAATGGAAACAGAAACTTGCAACAATAAGCAACATTTCGTCACTTAATATTGTATGCCAAAGCGGCGAGCTGGCAGAAACGTTTGCGCGCCGGGCGAAATGCTTAGCGGTATTTCGTCTACACGGTGTCCACAAGGTCTGGGTACATGGAGTAAATAGAATCATAACATAAACAATTAAATATGAGGAATAATAATTTCCTAAAGTATGTGTTAACCCCCATATACCCAGACTTTGTGGACACCCTGTACCGTTACTTTATCAGTTCAAATTTCGCCAAGGTCGACTGTGCCTTTCATCCTTTCGAGGTCGATAAATTAAGTACCAGTTGCGTACTGGGGTCGATGTAATCGAATGACCCCCTCCCCAAAAATTTAGGGCCTTGTGCCAAGAGTAGTAAAGAATATTGTGAGACAAAAGACGTGAGTACGAGGTGCATCACAACACATAGTGGTTCTTTCCCAACAAATTTATCCAGAAAATGGCGAGAAAATAAAAAAGTGTAGTGCTTCCATTTTCCCCAGAGAGATGGATTAGTAGAAGCCTGGGCCAAATGTATATGGTTGACTACTTTTGATATGGATCACAACGTGAGCAGATAACAGCATTTCTACCCGCGGGATAGTACTACAGTATGCATATCTCACAGACAAAAAAACCACGGTCAGAAATATAGTCACTGACGTCGACTATTTCGCTTCTTGTTGTAAATAGTGAGAGCTATGACAACCGAAGCCGAAGAGTGGAGTATGCTTTTAGTCTTTACATCAACGTTTTAATAACCCCGAAACCACAAAACCATTTCGGAAATCTGGTACTGTAGTAGAGGAAAAAAATTGTTAGTCAATCCAGAAAGGCGAATAGCTAGACGTTTGAATGTCTTCTGCTCAAAAGAACAGGAAAATAGATACAAAGATAGTGACGGACAGCTTTTGATTCAGGAAAAATAATAACATAACGCTACAGACTTGGGAAAAATGATTCTTGCTACCTGTGCTTCACAACCATAAAACTCACAGGTCTATGGAATGTTAAAGTGGGAAGTAAATGAAATTCCATCATCCGTCATATACAAATATAATTTTAAAAAAACATCTTGTGGCTAGCAGTAAAATCATTATTCAATCGCCTTGTGGTGGTGAGGAGCAGAAGGAAGAGAAGCAGATTAAGGAAAGATGGTAAATTGGTAAAACAAAAAAACTGAGGAGTGTGAGTGCTAACAAAATAGAAATAGAGACAGGAGATTCTTCACGAAGTGCCCCCCATTCTGAATTTATATCGTGATCTAAAAATACATTATTGGAGTATTCAATCCAATACAGACCACTTCAGACTCTAATATAACACGTAGTGGAGTGAGAGGTTTAGTGGATAAGATGTCCGACTCATAAACGTAAGAGTGTGGTTTCGATTCCTGGACCTGGCGACGCGTTGTTCTTCAACAAAACATTTCATTTTACGTTGGTACAATACACTCATTTGACAAAAATGAGTGATCCTGTAACAGACTGGTATCCTGTCCTAGTCGGGAATTTATACGCCATGAAACCGGTAAACCGGCCGTTAAGAGTCGGTATGATACGAGAAGGTAACTTACCTTTTTTTTTTAGCCTAAAGTAACACGCTGCAAATAATATATCAATTGAGGAAGATGTGAGAAATAATTATTGGGTGAACTTAGTTGATAGACAATTAATTAAAACTATGTCAGCAGTCTATTTGCGAATGACAAATCAGGCCCCAGATGTTCTGGGAAAATTGCCAGACCAAAATATACATATATTATTTTCAGCAATGCTGTTTACGAAACGTAATTAGAACAGAGGATTTTAGAGCCTTGAAGAACTCTAATCAGACGAAGAAAACATTTCTTTACTCACGCTCTTTCTTTATGTGCATACGTATGTATTGCTCCTATGAATTTGTACTTCTTTCACCCAAGTGCTTTTTTTTTTCAATCCACCTAGTATGAATTTGTATGCTATATATGGGTAAAGCTGTAGTTGTGAAGATTATTATTATTATTATTATTATTCAGTAGTTTTATTTTTATAACGTGCTTTCACTTCACTACCGAGCGCAGCTCTGTGCGCCTTGGGTATGTGCTGTGGTTTGCTGTGGTGCTCTTATGTTTACTGTATTGAAAGTGTTTTGCGTAGAATGTGTGCAGTACCCAGTAGTGCAATTTTCTGTATGTTATATATATTTGTAAGTCCTGGTGTTTTTGTTATGTATTTGTCTGAATATTTTTTTATTATACCTAAGGCACCTACTATGATAGGAATTGTTTCTGTTTTTAGATTCCACATTCGAGTTATCTCTATTTCCAGGTCTTTGTATTTTGAAAGTTTTTCCATTTCTTTTAGAGAAACGTTGTCATCTGCTGGTATTGAAACATCAATTAGAAGGCATTTTTTTCCTTCATGATCTTTGACAACTATATCTGGTCTATATGCCTTAACTTCTCTATCTGTGTGTATTGGCATATCCCAGAGTATGGTTGCTTTCTCGTTTTCTGTGACCTTTTCTGGCGTGTGTTTATACCATCTTTTTTCTGTTGCTATTACATAATGTTGGCATAGCTTCCAGTGTATATAGGTCCCAGCTCTGTCGTGTCTGTGAATATATTCCTTCTTAGCCAGGACTGGGCAGCCAGAGATAATATGATTTATTGTTTCTTGTCGATCTCCACATATTCTACAGTTACTTTTTATATTTCTTTTCATTATGTGTTTTTGGTAATTTCTGGTGGGGAGGCTTTGGTCTTGTGCAGCAATTAAAAATCCTTCAGTCTCTGCTTTGAGTCCTGAACTTCTCAGCCATTGCTGGGATTTTTCTCTGTCTATTTCTTTCGCATTTAGTTTAGCCCAGTATTTACCATGTAGGGGCTTTTCTTGCCATCGTTTTATCATGGTCCGTTGCTGTTCTAGTTTTAGTTTGGATTTCATTTGTTTTATAGCTTTTGTTGTTTCTTCTTCTTCTTCTTCGTATTTGTTAGGTAGATTGATTTCTTGTTTGTATTTGTCAGCTTCCTTAAATACTGAAAACAGTTTTTTGTTTTGCTCGTGTTTTGTGGCTATTTGTATTAGTTTCCCTTGCTTCTGGAGTAGGTATTTTTGCAGTCCTATTGTGGTTATTTTATAATAGTTTTCTAGCTGTATAAGACCCCTGCCACCTTCTGTGCGTTGTATATATAGCCTTTCTATGTCAGATTTTGGTTGGTGCATCCTATATCCTGTCATTATTTTTCTTGTTTTCCTGTCTATTTTACATAGTTCGTTTAGTGTCCAGTTAAGGATGTTGTAGCTGTAGCTTATAACTGGGACAGCTAAAGTGTTGATACCCATTATCTTGTTTTTAGCATTGAGCTCTGTTTTTAGTATTGATCTAACTCGTCTATAGTACTCTTTCTTTATTTTTTCTTTCATTTGTGTATGTTGTATCCTATCTAGTTCATTGACTCCTAAATACTTATATGGTTGGCTTTCGTCTAGTTCTCTTATTTCATTGGCTTTATCTAGTGTTATATTGCTACTTTTAACTAATTTTCCTTATTATTATTATTATTATTATTATTATTATTATTATTATTATTATTATTATTATAGACGTCGCACAATATAAAATATCGTGAGGTTGTTCATTGAAGACATTGTACCTACTGTGGGTTGTAGTGTTTGTCAAGTCACAACAAGGACCTCAGACAGACAGTAATTTACGCAATATGCGTGCAGTTCCAAGTAATGCCGACTTTTACAATACACCTAGACTGTAGGGTATTTCTAAAGTTTTTAGATGTTTTTTCAGATTGGGTGGTATTGAACCCAATGCTCCGATAATAAACAGGGATAACCTTTATGTTCGACTCTCGTAGCTACCACATCTTATACATATATATATATTTTTATTTATTTATTTATTTATGGGTTTCAGCCAAGTGGCTGTGGTCATGCTGGAGCACCACCGTGATTTTCTCTCCTTATTCTTTGCTCTCTTCATATATATACATATATATGTATATATGTATGTAAGTATGTATGTATGTATGTATGTATGTATATGTACTGCGTTTATACAAATAACTGAAGTGACATATACACTTGCAGTCATAAATCATAGATATAAATCACTTTTATAATTGATTGCAGGTAGTTTGTGTATGTATATGTACGTGTATGTTATGTATGTATGTATGTTTATATATAAATTTATGGGGGGGGGGGGGGTGAATGCGTGTGGGTGTGTCGGTGCGCGCGCGTCTGTCTGTGTATATATATATATATATATAAATGAGTGCATATAAAATGAGCTTTATTGAAAATATTCTTCTATGCAATTATTTTCCCTTTTCTGATTATTTCCTTAACGATCCGTCACTTTTTTTTTTCTCATTTATTCATTCTTCATTGTTTTATTTTCCTCATCTCTTCTTTCTTTTTTTTTTTTCTTCTTATAGCTCGTCACTGTTAAAGATAATGTGTATATGTCAACAATGACCTACATTTTAGGCGTGAAATTATCAACTGATAATGTAAAGAAAGTCATCGATTAATATTCTGGCGTGCTATTACCGATAACGCTGCAGTTTACAAAGAAATGTTATTGAATATACACATAATAATGTCAATAAGGCTGACATATCACTAATAAATACAGCGATTTCTCATTGGTGAGAAGATCGTTGTATTTGAATGCCTCATCTAAGAAAGAGTAGCTATCTAATAGCAATCGATATGACATGAGTTGGTTTGTATACCTCAACAGATGTGTGAGAACATATGAATGCATTTATTAACTTGTGATATTAAATCTTATATGTGAAGCTAGAAATAGAATTATTTCATTAAAGCACATATTTTAATTAAGAATTAATCAATGAGAATAGCTTAACTTAAATATTTATATTATATATTAATTATAAAGCAATATCAACCTTTTATTTAAGTAATAAAAGTCAGTTTGAATATTTTTTGATAGGTTCTGCACACGCCATATAGCAATGTTAGCTAATTCCTAATATTTTAATACCCTAATCATTGGTAATAAACCCATTGTTTTATTTCTTTATTATTTTATATATGCTTTTAATATTTTAATGATGATCAGCACCTTTTCAAAATTAATAATCAGTATCATTTCGGGGTCGGGGGGGGGGGCAACGTTTGATATATTAAAACTATTGCTACAGTGTCGTTAAGAATTAGCGATATCTATATACAGCTGATGAACTTTAATATACAAGAAATATATTGCATTATCTCCCTTGCTTTGTCTTACGATCTGTGTTAACGAATCCCCAAGTTTTCTCATCATGGTGACCCGTACAAATATCTTCCTCATCCATAATAGAGCATCATGCACACGGGAAGCAAATACAAAAGCAATTCGATTGTACCTAAATGTAGCAAATATGAATGTGTACAACTTGATTTTTTCAAAATTTTCTCTGCTCTACATACTTCCGATAATTTATCATCGATTTGGGAAACATCAGCATTCATCAGCAAAGGATTAGCTAACCGATTTCTTTAGCTTCACCCATTTGAGGGGAGTATTGATTTAAGGGACATAACCTGATCCTGACACAGGTGTCTCAAAGTTTCCTTATGCCAATGAATCGACTGTACTGATGACGCACATCACCAGAACGCGAGAAACAATACTGATTAATATAATCATCCTTAATGCATTACCATAATACAAAACAAACTTGGTTCCACACACACACAAGCACACACAATCACACAAAATCACACACATTCATATATATGTGTGTGTGTGTGCGTGTGTGCGTGTGTGTGCGTGTATGCGTGTGTGTGTGTGTCGTATCAATAACGAAAGGAGGTAGGTAGGAGTGAAGAGAGAAATTAGGTGTCAGATGAAGAGAGAACGGGAGTCAGATGAAGAAAGGAGGGGGTTTAAGCCCATGTGGGGCCAAATAGCGAAGAAAGAAGACTAATTCCTGTTCACGGTGAAGGCGGGAGTCCGGATGGCCCCTGTGTAAAGACCCTCCGAATACAGACAGATGCTGGAGTGAATGAACGGTAGAGCGGAAGTGGCGCGAGACTGGGGTGTCTCGGAGGTGCTCTATTAACTGGTCAGTTAAGCGGCGTCCCGTCTGACCGATGTACAGGGAAGGGCAGGAAAGAGCAGGAGATGCAGTAAATTACGTTATTAGAAGTGTAGGTAAGGAGTCTGTGATGGTGGTGTTGGAGAGGTTGGGAAAAGTAAGGCAGCGTGGGCGGAGGCAGAGGAACGGGCCAGCATGAGAGGTGAGATTAGGGAAGAGATTGTGGACCAGGAGGTAATGCAGGTTATGGGCTCGTTTGAAGAAGGGAAAGAGTAGGTGGGGTAGATTGCAAGGTGGAGGGGTCGGACTGGAGTCGCCGGACAGCTCGAAGAATTGTGCGTTGGAGGGGCAGTGTGGAGGGGTCGTAGGTGAGCGGAAACGGGAGGGAGAAAGAGCAGAGCAACGGTCCACGGACGTGCCCTGGTAACGGCAGTGTGGATAGTGGTGAGGGGACATCCACGAAGGACGAAGTGGCGAGACATGAGTTGAGACTGAGTCTCAGTGTCATGGTTGTCACTGCAGAGCCTGCGCAGACGGAGGAATAGTGAGTAGGGTATGGAGAGCTTGGTGTGGGTAGGATGAGAGAAGGAGAAATTAAGGTAGGAGTGTGAGTCGATGTGTTTGTAGTGGATAGAAATAATGAGAGCAGAGTTCTGCATATTGGCAGAAATGTCGAGAAATTCGATGGAGTAGTTAGAAATAGTGCAGGAGAATTCAAGGGCAGGATGGAAAGATTGGACAAAAGAAAAGAAGGAGTCTAGTTGTTCGCGGGAGAGTGAGGGAGGGGGACCAGTGAATCGTGAGAATACTTTGGCCTCAACGTAGCCAACGAACGATTTCGCGTAGTCGGGGCCCATACCCGTTCGGCTACATATATATATATTTTCAAAACCCGAAGTTTTTTCCATTATTTTTTCAATATTCCGTGATCAAATACCTGAACACATTCTAAAATCAATATCACTACACACCGAGTTAAAGTGGTAACCTCGGTATAATCTTTGGATCTTTCGGAAAAGCAGTGAAACGTCCCTCTAATTAAGTCTCAATATCTATTATGCATAAAACTACATTTTACAATATCTGTAAATTTTAATCCCATTTTCAAATAAAGAATGTAAAACGTCTCTTATCAAAGGAATATTCATTTAGACCTTCAGAGTTTCTTAATCCTTGGTCGGGCAGAAGAATATTTGTTTCAAACGTTGGCACAAGGATTGTTCGTTCAAAGCGATGGAAAAGTCGACTGCATCAACCTCGGCACTTGAATGGTACCGTATTATATCGCACCCGAACGATCGAAAGGCAAAGTTTCAGAATGTAAAAAGTCCATCAGTAATTTTCTCGGCCTATTAACGATTCTAGAACACCGCCATACGTGTTTCATGTTTTGGCACAAAGACACCAATTTTGAAGAGAGAAGTTAAACGATTATATCGAGATCATTACTCGACTGGTACTGCATTATCCCAAACCCGGAATCCCCCTCCAAAAACACAAATCGGCGTGATTTGAACTCAGAACGTGAAGGTTTTCTAGAAATTCCTAGGAGTGGCTGTGTGGTAAGTAGCTTGCTTACGAACCACATGGTTCCGGGTTGAGTCCCACTGCGTGGCACCTTGGGCAAGTGTCTTTGTGAATGAATTTGGTAGACGGAAACTGAAAGAAGCCCGTCATATATATGTATATATATATATATATATATATATATATATATATATATATATATATATATATATATATATATATATGTATGTGTGTGTATATGTTTGTGTCTGTGTGTGTCCCCCCAATATCGTTGACAACCGATGCTGGTGTGTTTACGTCCCTGTAACTTAGCGGTTCGGCAAAAGAGACCGATAGAATAAGTGCTAGGCTTACAAAGAATAAGACCCGGTGTCGATTTGCTCGACTAAAGGCGGTGCTCCAGCACGGCCACAGTCAAATGACTGAAACAAGTAAATGAGTAAAAGAGTAAACAAATTGTCTACGCCTTATTGATTTGAAAGGTCATCAGTTTTGAGGGAGCATGTTAGTTGAATCCATCGATTACAATACTTGACATTATTTTATGTTGTACTTTTTTATCTAGACCTCGAAAGAATATGCTAGTTGATATCAGCGGTAATTTGAACTGTGAATGTAAAGAATCGGAATAAATGCCGACATGCTAACTATTCTGGAAGCTCCCTACCTACAGCTAGAAAAATAGTTACAACTTGACTACCCTCTTCTTAAGATATATGTCATTGTGCCAAATACAGAGATTATTACTATTAGTGCTGTAACTGTCACGTCAGTGAAATATCTGTTATTGTGGCTGTGAGTGTATTTTAAATATCTTCCGTGTATCTTTTTCTTAGCAATAATGTATGATAAATTTTGTTAGCACTTTTTCTTTAACTATT
The DNA here is from genome assembly GCF_046866305.1 of Octopus bimaculoides. Classification (NCBI taxonomy): domain Eukaryota; kingdom Metazoa; phylum Mollusca; class Cephalopoda; order Octopoda; family Octopodidae; genus Octopus; species Octopus bimaculoides. The sequence goes on along the minus strand of NC_142930.1, from coordinate 156,608,027 downwards.
ATGCGGCTTCGTTGCTACATATTTAATTTTCTTTCTGGAATATCATTTCTTTTGCAAGAAGCCATTACAAGTTAGAGTTGCCAAACCTCTTTAAAAATGTTCCTACCTATGTAATAAAACAAAGAAAGATAGTGTTCATTGAGATGGTTTCAGGGACGAGTTAGAGACCTTATAAGATTGAGATAAGGAGCTTTCAACACAAAATTCATATTCCATCAACGTTGCTTCGCTTTACATACAGGATTAGTTGAGAAAACAGAATTTGTGGCTCTGACATAGAAGTAGTCGTTAGGGAGAAACGTACAGTACAAATCAAGCGAAAAATACATAAGTGTATTAAACTACATCCGCTTACGTTCTGAGTTTCAATCCTGCTGGGAATATATATTGCATTTTGTTCCAGATTCGACGAAACTAAGCTAGTCATGTCAAGGAGTAGTTATAGTTATACCAGATTTCATGTCATTCAGCCTGATTCATATATCATTATAATATATGCGAGTAAATAGAGAATTAAAAGTTAACTAACTAAAGAAAGCCCATGAGATTTATAGCAGAAATTACGTGAATCATCAAAATCCAGTATCGACTCGAGGAACCGTATAAATTTATGGTAATATATACTTCAGAAGTTATTAGAAATGCAGCATAGTTACAACCTGTTTTTCATATGCACACACATACACATGTAAAAGCAAACGTAAGTGCGTGGCCTAGCAGTTAGGGCGATACACTCACGATCGCAACATCGTAGTTTCGATTCCCGGATCGCACAGATCCTTGTGTTCTTCAAGAGAACACTGCATTTATCAGCATTACGTCAGTTTACTCAGGTGAGAATGATTAAGCTGACGCAGCTCAGGAGAAAATGTTGTGATGTAAGTCAGTTATACGACATGAAAACCGGGTAACCCATCCCATGAGCCGTAGGGTCACGAGTACATACACACAGGCACACATACACATATATATGCACATCTACTTGCGCCGGCGCACACCCATTTACATCCATACGTATGTACATATATATACATACATACATCCATACGTATGTACATACATACGTGTTCCAAACGTTATCTGCTCATGAGGCATGATGCAGTGGCCAGAACGGTCTGGAACGAGATAACAAAATACAAAACACTTACCGATGAAGTTGACTATATGGAGACCGATGAGTCAAAAAAATATTGGGGGAAACCTAAAGTTTGAAAGAGACATTAAGTTAATACCCCTCTGGTCAGGTATTGTTATATGGGACCGCAAGGGAATGATGTTCTCTTGTGAAAATCAGCTGCGCTCTGGACTCCAATGTGGTTCGAAAAATACTAAAGAAAGAAGACACTTATGGATCAGTAATAAGCATTTTGAAAATACAGAACCAAAGATATACTTTTAGCTTCATACTTATTATTACTGGAGCGACTGGACACATGCCAACCCGTCAGGGGCAAAGTATTGCTGAACATGGGATCTTGGGAAACGAACGCAAATCATTTCTCCATACTATAAAAATGATCAAGATATCTGCGACTATATAAATCCTCAAGAAATGTTTTAAGATTTAAAAGATAATGAGCTTACCTTCAAAACCTTAATATCAACTAGTTGGCCGATCAAAATTTACTCTAAATTAAAAAGCAAAAGAGAATACACATACATACATACATGCATGCATGCTTATATGCATACATACTAGAGGAATGTTCCAGTGAAAAGATGAAAAGGTGAAAAAATGCAAACATAATAGACCAGATGCAGAGATTTTGGACGGGGAAGAGAAACCAAGCTCAGTGTGGACAAAGAGCTGGTTTGTAACCTAGTTTCTTCCCTAGAAGAAGAATTCAAACAACTAGAAAAAGACGAGAATGTACATATATTTGTGTGTGTTTGTATGCATACATATGAGTCACTCTTGTTTTTATTATACACATCTGTATCTTCGATCCTAAATGCTGCATCTCTATTCAAATTATCCCGAACTATTATATAAATATTTTCGATGATAAAAGAGTTATGCATATGCTACGTGTTTGTTTGTGCATGGGTCTACATATATTTTGTTTCCACACACACGCGTATATATATATATATATGAATATATATGAAGTAATAATGTTTTATGCAGAACATGGCATTACATCAGAAAATCTGAAGTATTGTCCAGATAAAGCTACATTTGTACTAAAGTTCTCTATGAAAATATAAATACTATGAAAAATATGTACTTATGATCTCTGCATCTACAGAGAAAAAATAATTGTCTTTATTGCAAAAGAGAACCCAATTATTATTTTCTCTCCACAAAGGGAACATTCAAATTTATCTCCACCATTTGCATTTCCAAAGCGCGGTTGAACAGAGAACTGGTTATACTCGTACATCTTCATTTAGACGATCGAAATCTCTTCACAAACATGCTGTTGTGTAAATTTACACACATATATGAGTGGGGTGCAGAGTTCCTGGTTTTATGGGTATCACGACAGGCCCGGATGGAGCCATCCGAGTATTCATAATAAACTGATTCTCTTGTATTTGCTTTTACTCAATGCCAGAAAATGGTCTACACCCCAATCCGCATACATTCGTAATACATACAAATATGTAGATGTAAATGTCTATATATATATATTCTGGCTTTTTTACATTTTCCTATATATATATATATATATATATATATATATATATATATATGTATATATATATGTATATATATATATATATATATATATATATATATATATATATATATATATACATACATCGGGTGGATGTACAAATACACGCACGCGCACGCAAACACAAACACACACAAAAACATATCTACATTCATATGTATATATATATATATATATATATATATATGCATACTAGCTGAGGTAGCCGATAAAAAATTGCCGGTAATAAGATGTATGTTTACAGCCATGAAACATTTTTCTTTAAATTTCGACATTTTTCAAAAATCTATATTAATGTGTAGGACCAATTTTACGAAAAAATGACCAGAGTCTGGTAGCGAACCCGTGTTCTTGTCATTTTTTGTGCATCAGCGTAAAATGGCGAAATTTTAAGGTTTGGGGCAGATTTCGTCAAATTGATGCTACGACGGATAGTGTACAAAATGCGTAAATTTTAGTTCAGAAATAAAATGGTCTTACCTAATCAAAACCTGAAACGCTGGGGAATTAAAACAACGAATTGAATTATTAAGTTTTAGCAAATCAAAGCAATTCAAATTGAAATGGAGAATTAGCAAATGCTAAATAGATTATAGTTAATAAGCTGTCTGTTCATACGCATCAAACGTCTTTCGTTAAATTTCGGCATTTTTTTGTGAATTTGATATCACGATAGCTAGTGCGAAAAATGCCGAAAATTTACGATATTTGAAAAATCTATACTGATTAAAAATCGATTTTTTAAAAATTCCAAGTGCGTAAGTGACTGCATGGACACACACGTGTCAAGTTTCATCAAGGTCTGTTAGATAGTCTCTGAGGACTTAAAGTAACAAATTCACGAATATACAAACTTGCCATTTATTATTATTATTATTATTATTATTATTATTATAATTATTATTATTATTATTAAGACGCAAACATAGAAGCATGTGTGTGTTTGTTTGTGTGTGTGTGTGTGTGTGTGTATGTGTGTGTGTGTGTGTGTGTGTGTGTGTTTGTACGTGCGTGTGTATGTTCTCTAGCCACATAGGAATACACTGTACGCAAATTCTATGTCATTTTGTATCTTAAAGAGTTATTCAATTAATCTCAAATGTTGGCGCAAGGCTAGCAATTTTGGGGGAGGGGCTAAGTTTATTATTACATCGACACCACTGCTCAAGTGGTACTTATTTGAATTTTGTGTTTCGAAAAGATGAAAGATACCTACGACGTCTGCGGAATTTGAACACTGATCGTATGCATTTTATCCAGCGAGGTAACGATTCTGCCAGCTCGCCACCTGAAAGTGATATTAAATTAGACATTTTCTTTCATAGAAATTCAGAGCAAAATATCTTCCGATGATTGGCAGCTTCAGGCTGAAATAGTATAAGTGTTTTCCTGTGTGGCACACAAAAGATGACACGCACACGCATGCTTCTATATTTGCGTCTTAAATTATTACTGTTTCTCGTACGTAAGCTGTTCGTGTTTTGATAGTGATTTACTATAAGGATGCGAAGACTTCCTGAGTCATCTCGGAGTAGTCTTTCTTGCGATACACCATGTTGATGATAGCTACGAAGCTAGAAATGCGTTTCGGTTTTCAGCGATGGACACCCATGAAATGGTTTTGGGGATTTTTTTAAGACCTATTTCCTGAAGCGTGAATTTTTGTTCAACGGTTAATGGCAGTGAATACGTCCAGATTACAGGACAAATCACTACCTAAAATATTTGGTCTGATCCAAATATTTGTTTACTCACAAACTGTTTTCATATACATATAGTGTCATTTTATAGTGTTTGAATATGAAAGTTCCGTGTTAGTAATGCGGGAAGCGAATTAGAATGTATTTTAGTCTCCTTTCTATGCTCTAGGCCCAGTTTTCTGGTTTTCGGTTATCTCCTTGATTCCTTTTCTCTAGTTTCAGAGACTCTGAAAGGAATCATAGACATCTCTAAGCGGAGGAAACAAGAACAAATGAATTCAAATGAAATGTATAAATTCTACAGTCACTAAACGATCTGTTATTCGCATTTGAAAAAGTTGATGTTGAAAGTAACTGTTACGCAACTGTAAAACGTGCACGAAATGAATCATATGTTGCAAATTAAAAAAAATATATACCACTTAAATAATCAATAAATGTTTGATAGTTCAAAATTTTTCGCAGACATGTTGGATTCTGTTGGATAATATCTATTACTTTTTTAATATATAAATTTGGAACTTTTCTTCTGAAGTTGTTGATAGCAACCGAAAGGAAATTGTTACATGTATTAGTCATCTAATTTATATATGGTACACATTTTGTACAGCATACTAGCTGCATTTTTTTTTTTCAAATTTGTATGCGTACAAAAGTTTACATAATACTATCTCTAGCAAATAACAGTATTTCTACCCTGGTAACAGAGAACACCCACGTAAACACTATTTGAGAATTAGAATCTAAGTCGCTGACAAATGACCATCAATCATTTTAAATAAAGAATCTACTGATGCGAGTTGTGGCCTTCAATATATTTTAAAATACGGGCTGGCCATTGTTGAATATCAACATGTTTTGATCAAATGTCATGCAGTGTAGGCTTGCATAATTTCTTAGCTATGATTCATATGAATTCCGTATATAGAAACGTGGATAAGTTGCACAGTGGAAGTTCATATGTGCCTCCAACTACAGATTAACAATCACTACTCATCACCTGCTTCTATTAAGGTCAGCAGTTTGATGCCTTTCATACGCACACACACGTATATACCATTAGGTGCATATATGCATGCTCATAGATATACGTATAGGAAAACAGTTTTGTGAGTAAAAAAATATTTGGAACAGACCATAGATATATGCAAACTCATAGATTACATGCGTGTGCGAATTTGTGTGTGTGTGTGCGCGTGCATGCAGCGTAGGTAGCTCTAGAAGAGAAGTTCAAAATAGTACTCAATACTTAGGATGACAGTCGTTTATAGTTGCTACATCTAGTTATTCGAAATACTAGTTTCCGTGAAATTTGAATAGCTAGATGTGAAGGAACATAACTAAACGGTATGCTCGCAGTCGAATGACTAAAACAATTAAAAGAAAAGATATACAATACATATAGATATGTGTATGCAATATAATTTTATGTACGTATTGATGTGTGTTTGTGTGAATGAAAATATATATTGTCTCCCGACGTTCATCATAAATGCAATGCGATGTCAAATGAAAACAGAAACACATCAGATGTATATTCCAACACCGCATTGTGCTTGTCGGATAACTGATAATGGGTTTTAATTTTTACAGAAACCTGAAGCGAAAAATAATCAAGGGTATTCCTTATCGCCTCAAAGTACTCTATTCACAAGAAATCCTTTCTTTTTGTGCAGAATTAGTGCAAGATTATAAAGCCTTCTCTTAGTTTATTTAGTACCATATCAGTTATATAACTCCATTCCATTGAATTCGTCTTTGAATTATATGCGAGATTTAGAAGAATCCACTACGAGCAGCATAAGCTACACGGTAATTACAGGAACAAAAAATATATAATACTTACATATAGCTTTGGATAGAACTGTACGGTTAAAACATTCGTTTCGCAATAATTGTTAGATCTGTCTGCAAGGTACATTTGGTAAGTATTTTATAAATTCCTCCCTGATAGACTTGTACTAATGCCGGCTGATATTTCTAACTAGTATCGGAGGTCACTAGTTTTACGAAGAAGAAGACGACGAAATCTGTTAAAAATTTTTATGAACAAAATGTTTATTCCAGTAAACAAAAAGCAAATATTGTCGTTACTATTAACGCCAAAAGAACGAGTGTTTGGAACTAACTAATCTTCAATTGATGTTGTTGAAGTAGCAACCAAAAGGTTGGTTGCCGGTCGTTCCGTTGCTGCTGTCACCGATCGGTCATTAACTTGGTGTTGTCAGCTGCTGCTCCGCTAGTATCTTCTCTGTTCGATCTGGTGTCTTCTCTTCTCCGTCTCACATACTAAATGCTCAGGTGTTTCTCAATGCTCTCTCTACTGCCTCCAAAAACTTTCTGTGAAGTAGTCACGGAATGTCGAATTTATGTTGATTGATAGGCTGAGAACGAAGCGCGCCCAATGGTGAAATCATCGCTGGAGCCTATTCCATACGAATTCGTTATTAGTCAGATTTCGTTGATCTTGTGGGAAATATTCTAAGGAATCCCGACATCGGATAATTGCAGATGGTTGGAGTATAGACGGATGGTTTGTTAGTGAGTATACATGTGTTTATAAATGTCTATTTAGGTTTATCAATGTCAACAGTTTAATTTATATATTTGATAGTTCTTCTGTACTGATCCCACACAATCCTTTCTTGCGTCCAAAATCCCATTCCAGTCCCCTACTAGTACTAAACTGCGAGACGTTCCCAGGAATATTTCTAGACGCCCGAAGAATTCTGGCCTTCCAGCTCCTGTCGAGGCATAGAAAACTACCAATTAAATAATAATAATAATAATAATAATAATGATAATAATAACAACAGGAACAACAACAACAACAATAATAATAATCCTTTCTACTATAGGCACAAGTCCTGAAATTTTGGGAGAGGTGCCAGTCGATTAGATCGACTCCAGTATGAAACTGGTACTTAATTTATCGACCCCGAAAAGATGAAAGGCAAAGTCGACCACGGCAGAATTTGAACTCAGAACCTAGCGTCAGAAACACCGCTAAGTATTTCGCCCGGCGTTCTTAAGATTTTGCCAGCTCACCACCTTAATAATAATAATAATAATAATAATAATAATAATAATAATAATAATAATAATAATAATAATAATAATAATAATAATAATAATAATAATAATAATAATAAATTTCCTGATAGAGTACCAAGCACTGGCTCTCATGTCTTCTGACCTTAACTGATTGGAAGTGCTATAATGTACATGGTTTGTCTTGGTGTAGAAAATGGGCTATAGTAAATTTTCTGCTTAATACCACAGATTTAGTTGTCACTTGTTTGACCTTAACCATTTCAGCATGTCCTTTGGTGGCTGGTGATATGTACATCTCTGATCACGAGCAGAAGTAGTGGGGAAGCATCATAGACATGTGTTGAGAGGAATACTTTGGGGTTTGAATAATTCACCTCTGGAAACATGGGTGTTTCGTTCAACATCCTTATACAACCATTATTCAGGGATGTTTTAAGCGACTGGAGCTACTCGACCTGAAGAAAATTCCAACTGCACCCCACCTGCAAGTTCGGTTACTGTTTATTGCGATATGAAATCACAATGTCGCGCAACTATGGTTGTGATGCCCGTGCCTGATGTACCCATATTAGATCTGCACTAGCCTAGGATTAAAAGACTATATCAACAACAACAACAACAACACCAGTAAAACATACATGAAATAACAATCTCCTTATGTTTGTTTGACTTCACAATTGATTGCTCTATAGAGGAAAAGATTAATTCTCTTCATATCGTTATATAGAATTTAATTATTTATAGATAGCTTTACTTAAACAGCTGTGAACCGGTAGAATAAGGCTGCTAACAGCTGTTTTAAGATGTTTTCTACAAGCGTTTATAAATATCCTATAGTTCTTGAGAACGAGTTGTATAAACATTTACAGAGGGCTGCTGACCCGTTCAATACTGTAAACGCTTGAATAAATAACAATTTGAAGGAAGATTACAACTAGTTCACTTGTTTTCATCGATACGTCTTAATTCAATGTTTCATTTTCAAAGATCACTGCTTCTATTGTACATTCAATTGTGGTTGTTGCTGTTGCTTGTGGTGATTTTTATCAGATTCCTGCTGATATTTAAATCAACATATTCAATCTTGAAAGACAATTCACTTTTTTTCAGTTTTTCTTTTCTATAACTTTCACAATTTATCATTTCTCTCTTCCCTCTTTCTTTCTTTCTTTCTTTCTTTCTTTCTTTCTTTCTTTCTTTCTTTCTTTCTTTCTTTCTCTCTCTCTCTCTCTCTCTCTCTCTGTCTCTCTCTCTCTGTCTCTCTATCTCTGTCTCTCTCTCTCTCTCTCTCTCTCTCTCTCTCTCTCTCTCTCTCTCTCTCTCTCTCTCTCTCTCTCTCTCTCTCTCCTCTGCCTCACTATCCGCCACTGCTTTTTCTTCCTTCGTGTTTGGAAATTGCAGATGCTTTACCTAACTCAGAGGATTTGCAAGCTTTTCTACATCCATTGCAATATTAGGAACCCTTCCGAATTATGAGTAGGTATCTCAGGGTCACAAGTGCTTCGTGCCTTATATAGATATATACGTATATACGCATACTTATATGCATGCTCGAATGCATGCATTCATGCAAGCATATATACATACATCTCTCTACCGTTGTGCCACTGCTGCAAAAATTTCTTTTTCGCTCGCATATATATAAATGAAAGCTTGTTTAACGTGCTAGAATTAGCAGTGATCACTTAGTTATTATTGTAAGGCTTCTAGCATCCAAAGTAGCCATACCAACAAGATCACTACATTAAAATATAAAAAAATATACGGATATATTAAAGAATTTTCATTTTATCAAATAGATTCATTTAACAAACTCTGGAAACTGATAATATTCTTGAAATTGTGTCTCGTATGAAAATTATATAGCTATTATTAAATTATCATTAATGAAAAATAGAGGCGAGTGAGAATGAGAGACTGTTGCAAATAAAAACGTAAGAGGTTGCCCGCAACGAATTTATAGTGTTTATTATTAAACATTAAAATCTACTCCGCAGTGAATGCAATGAATATTTAAATCTGCGAGAATTTGGAGTTTAAAAAATTCAATAAATTTCAGAAATCGAAATTATAGGAAGTGTCTTTGAACATGAATTTATAAAAATATTTCCAAACGGTCAAGTTTTTAATATTGCTGTCATTTAGTACTTTTAGTAATTGTCACATATCTAACTAATAAGCTGCTTTCATCTTTATCGTATTTAGTCAATGTAAATGAATATCTAGAATTTTAGAAATCGCCCTCTGTTAATTGGCCACTTCAGTCAAGGAATTCACACACTGCCTTCACACAGCGTTTATTCTTTTCCTTGTTTTAGCCATTCGAATGTTGACATGCTGCAGCACCGCATTAAAGGGTTTTAGTCGAAGAAACCGACCAAGGACTTACTCTTTATAAGCCTAGTACTTATCCCACCTGTCTGTTTTGCCAGATAGTCAGTGTTACGGTTGTCAAGCGATGGTGGGGAACAGACAGAAAGACACTCACATAATTATATAATATATATGTGCGAGTATATATATATATATATATATATATATATATATATATATATATATATATATATATATATGACGGTTTCTTTCGGTTTCCGTCTACAAATTTACTCCCTTCGCTAGGCCCGAAACTATTGTACAAAATATTTCCCCAACATGCCATGCTGTGCGAGACTGCATCCAGAACCATGTGGTTGTGAAGGAAGTTCTTACCACACAGCAACGCCTATTTGTAAATAATTCTCTACCAGTGAATTCCCGTATCTAATGGGAATGAACTGCACTCACAAATTAAGTTGATACACTTCTATATAACATGAACCACAGAATCTGGCGATACAGCCTGAGGTATGAAGACCCTGTATATGCTAGAGTTTAGAACTAGATGCTTCCCTTATTTGTTTTGAAGAAGGATATGTTATAAGGAAAAATCAAACCTAAAAGGTATTTTAATCCTATACCTTTACCAAATCAAACTGATAAGGTCGAGTCTGGGAAATTTCCAATCATATATTTTTTTGATGAAGTCTTAACATCAGTTGAAAAGCAACAGTGAACAATGAGATCTTAAAATTAGCAACTGGCAGAGCCATTGAAGTGGAACGTTTTGCTATGTTTTTTTGTTAAATTAAAACATTTGAGTGCGAAAATCTTTTAGAAAAGCAAAATATGTCCTGTCAGAATGCTAAAATATTTTAAAGATGAAAAAAAAAAATTATCGTGGTTTCAAATTTTAGGACAAGGCCAGCAATTTTAAGGAGAAGGAATTCGACTTGTACTTAAATCTTCGGCCCCAGAAAAATGAAAGTCCGAGTCGATTTCGGCAGAATTTGAACGTAGAACGTAAAGCCGAAAGAAAGGCCTTTAAAAATTTTGTGCAAAGTTCAGCCATCTTACCGCCTTTACCTTATTATCCTGAGCACGTAATCGAGCGTAGGCTATTGTTATCGCTCATCTTTTTCAGTTTGTCTGTGTGTTCTGCAAAATTATTGGAAAACGGCTGAACGGATATTCACCAAATTTGGCAGAAATACACATTGGGTGAGTGGCTCGAACTCATTATTTTGGTTTGATTACCTTCAACAGGCGAACAAGTGAATCAAAATGTTTTTTTTTTCTGTTACATATGCCTAAACGATAAGCAGGGGAAATAACTCTTCATGCCAAATTGTTGAAATATGAATTCGTCTGAGAATAAATTTATTAAATTAGTTTTGATTTTATCCTTGTACGCACGCCGTTTTTTGTTTTTTCATATCATTATGATACCACTTTAGATTGTAGACGAATGATAGGCAATGGTGATGTCAAAGGATTTATACACTCAACTGAAAAGAAGAAACTAATTATTCCAAGGAATTTAATCCAGAGATTTAACAGATTTTTTCCAGTATCGAAATACGAAATCAAAACAAACCTGATACGGAAAGTAATAATTCAACTAAGCTAGTAATAACTGCACTACGCTAGTTACAATTGCACCACGCTAATTGAGATAATAAGCATGATAATATTAATCTATGAGAAAGGTGATTTTCAATTTATTACAGTGATTTAACCAGAGACAGATTCATCGTGCCTTTCGAATTATTTGGAGGCAGGGAAGGTATTCTTTAGAAGAGAGACCAGCTTCGAATTGTTACAGCAGTGTGCAAGAGAAATGATTAACACGGATCAGTTGGTGATTTAAAACAGGTGATAGAAAAATAGGTCTATAGCAATTTCGAAAGAATACGAACTCATATTACACACACACACAGATTTAAACACATGCATACATCTGTATGTACGCATTATATATATATATATATATATATAGAAAGTTAAAGAAGTGATTTTAAATTCTCAATCGCAGAATAATGCTAATAATATAGCCTGAACAGGATAGACTATGCTTATTTTGCAGAAAAAAGTGTAGGTGGCTAGCTGTGGACTCGAACTCACATCCACGTGATCACATGTCACGATGCTTTGACCGATTAAGCTAAATTACCCACTACAAATTCCTCTGCAAATTAAGATATATAAATCTCGTTTTTATGAGACGCTGAATTTAATATATATATATATATATATATATATATATATATATCTCCCAGGCGGGAGAGATATGTAATAATATACATATGGAAAATACTGGTAGGACTGGTGCCAAACTTTGGCATCAAGAACTACAGGAATGCCCGCACGGGTCGCCACTGCATGGTGCCAAAGGTGCTGTCCACTGCATCTCACATAAGAACAAGATACTGCAGCAGCCTCGTTTTCAGATGACCTCAGCTCTTCAATGCCCTGCCAAAACATTTGAGGGACCTGCAAGACACGGATGTGGAGGTCTTCAAGACAAAACTCGACGCTTTCCTCTCCACGATACCAGACGAACCAATGGCTCGAAATGAGACACAGTTTAGGGCAGCGATGTCAAATTCTCTTATACACCAGATGTGCCATCAAAACTCTTGATTGGACTATATCAGGTGCAGGAGAAGAGCCATGCAAGGAACGTGAAGAGAGTAAAGCATAAAGACAGAAAATCACGGTGGTGCTCCAGCATGACCACAGTCACTTGGCTGAAACCCATAAATAAAAATTTAAAATATATATATATATATATATATATGTGTGTGTGTGTGTGTGTGTGTGTGTGTGTGTGTGTGTGTGTGTGTGTGTGTGTGTGTGTGTGTGTGTGTGTGTGTGTGTGTGTGTATGCAAATACACCTATATCCATATACTTATATACGTGTATTTCTATGTAAGTGTATATCATATCGTACCGAATTCGAGGAGGAATGACCTTTGCTAGAGGCCTGTGAGTAATACATATATATATATAAGATTGAACGGAATCGACTATTTAATAACACAAATACTGTTCGAACTTTTACACTCAGATTTTGCCGCTACAACACCTTTAAAAGTACAACGTCTTTTGCTACAGAGAATCGATAAAAGCATTATTTCAACTTACGACAGAGTTGAGTATCATTACAGTTTATCTTATTCATAATCAATGAGAGGTGAAGGGATAACGTTTATAAAAGCAGAATAGAAATTATTACAGAATTACAAGCATCAAGAATAGATGGTATGTAATGAGATGCGTTTCTCTTATATAAAGCGAAGATACAAAGGCAACGCCGAAACAGTGAGTCAAAGAACGACATCGCTCGTGCCTTTGATTCTCTTTGTAATGGTTGGTTCTGGCTGAAGTAGCCATGCCGATTTTCTTTGAATGTTTTCCGTACGAATGAGATCGGCACGGTTGATGTTCTTCTCATCGGAGCACAAGAGAGATTAGTAGGAAAAATATAGGTAAGACTGACATTAATATGGATAAATTATGAGAAAAGTGGTTAGTAATAGAAATAATGTGGAAATTCTCTATCATATTACATGACACTGTCGCAACTATGAAATGATACGAGGTAGGTGTTGAAAAGTTTATGACTTTGGGTAAAAGAAAATACAGGAGGACAGTTAATTATGATTTTATTCAACATATTCTCCTCTCAGATACACACACTAATTCCCGATGTCCTTCAGTTTTCCTAAGCATTATAAGAGAACTCATAAGGTTAGGGCTCCAACCAGACCTTTCATGATACTTTTAGAGCTAGGAATTTTCAGTACCCCTTCATATAGGTCATGATGCACAGAAAAGAGAAATAAGTGGGTTTGCAATGGCGTTAACAAGAGCTCTGCATAAATGACAACGGCACTACTACTACTGTCTGTACTATTCAAAGCAAGGAACATGAAATAAATGGGGAATCCTAAAGTAATCTCTTTTTCTTTTTCTATGAAATGTTCTCTTGTGAACTTTTTTACGCAATTTTTTTCAATACTGAATTTCCTCCTTGACTTAAAGCACCAACTTGGCCAAAGGTGCACACCTGGACGTAGGTATATATGCTCATACATACATACATACATACATACATACATAAACACACACATTGAAAAAATCATCCTTCTGCACAACTTCCGTCCACCAAATTCCAATAGTATAATGCATGCCACCTCGACTCTAAGATGGGAGATGAGTGCCTAGATTTGTTCCGCAGTGAAACCGAACCTGGAAAAACGCCTTGGTGTAACGAATTATTTAATCAAACGTTCACGATAATATCCTGTTATGTCAAAATGAAGTTCTTTTTATATAACAGCTAAAAATATGGATCTTTTAAACTCAGCAATATTTACTTGTTTTTTTTTTATTATAGTCTATCACAGAAGTGAATAATCTCATTTAACGTGAGAGCTTCTCTGTCGTTACCGATCTACTAAAAATAGCAACTAGGTCCTCATTTAAATCATACAGTAATGTTGTTTGAAGAGAAGTAACTTTCGATATTTTAGGCATAGCACCAAAATCTTTTTGAAATCATATGATAGTGCTTAAAATAAAGGAAATGTATCTTTGTGTTCTACATAAAATTATTGGCATGAGAGAGTAACTATTATAATTATCATAATGAAATAATAATCATTTCTTCTCTAGGCACAATGCCCGAAATGTTGGGGAGGGGACCAGTCTCTTAGATCGACCCCAGTACGCAACAGGTATTTAATTTATCGACACTGAAAGGATGACCTCAGTGGAATTTGAACTCAGAACGTAAAGACAGACGAAATACCGCTCAGCATTTCGCCGGCGTGCTAACGTTTCTGCCAGACCACAGCCATCATAATGAAGTAGATAAAGTTGTACTAGATAAGCCTACGCCATTTTCAGAGAGTGTGTTTCTTTTTTACCTCGAATTAAGGACTTTGGTTATAGAAGTTATAGTTTATATACAGACCAGCCGTGATAAAACTCTGCTTCATCACAGCCGACTGTGCCTAACGGAGAACAAAACAACGTAGGCCGTTTCCACCATACTTAATGAGGTCGTACGTGTTTCTATCAATATCGGTGATGTGATCATTTATAACAGTTGCAACAGCAATATATGAAATCAATTTGCGTAATAGGTTCTTGACTTAAATATAATTTCAGAATTGTTTTCCTTGAAGTGCTGACCGACCAGTATGGACAAGTACATTCAGCAAATCTCACAGTTCTCAAAAGCTATGACGAACAGACATCGTAACATTGGCCATTTATATAATCCCAAAGCCCAACTACACTCGTCTACTTATCATAACCTGCCATTTTGCACTTGTCTATAATCGAATTTCGGCCGGGAAATTATTGCAGTTACATTACTTTTGCTTTACACCTAGATGTCTGTGACTCATGTAAGTTCATATTCTCGTATTTGGGTATGTAACAATTCCAAACAACTTCTGCTGCAAATTGACATATTTACTGTATCTCAGACAGTAAGTATGTCAATATATGGTATAATATTCACTCACTGAAAGCACAGACAGTAAATATGTCAATTTATGATATGATATTCACTCACGGTGGAGGCGCGATTGCCCAGTGGTTAGGGCAGCGGACTCACGGTCATTGGATCACGGTTTCGATTCCCAGACCGGACGTTGTGAGTGTTTATTGAGCGAAAACACCTAAAGCTCCAAGAGGCTCCAGCAGGGGATGGTGGCAACCCCTGCTGTACTCTTTCAACACAACTTCCTCTGACTCTTACTTCCTGTTTTTGTTGTGCCTGCAATTCAAAGGGCCAGTCGTGTCACACTGTGTCACGCTGAATATCTCCGAAAACTACGTTAAGGGTACACGTGTCTGTGGAGTGCTCAGCCACTTGCACGTTAATTTCACGAGCAGGCTGTTCCGTTGATCGGATCAACTGGAGCCCTCGACGTCGTAAGCGACGGAGTGCCAACAACAACAAAAATTCACTCAATGAAAGCCCACACGGTGATTTGACCAATTTTAGAATTGTTTGCAGTCTAGTTGTTAAAAGACGCATGAAACTATCCCTCATATAGTACGAAAACAATTCTATAAATGCTGGATCAGTATTACAACCATAGAAGTTCTAACATTTGCCAAGACATACTACCTAAATTGTTTAGTTAATCATTTAAAAGTGTTCCCCTTTTCTCATACGAAACATCTATATTTACGAAAACATCAAAATACCAGTGCCACAGAATCTCAATAATGGAATAGTTATCTACATACAACATGGTCATGTGTATATATAGAGTTGTTTAATTTGAACCACAGTAGATATATATATATATATATATATATATATATATATATATATATATATATATATATATATATATATATATATGCGTGTGCATGTTTCAATGTATTTTTGTATGACTATATACGTGCATACATACTCACATATACACATGTGGCTGAGTCGATATTCACACTATACAAAGTTACTTTTACACAGAGCACATTTAAAAAATTGTTGTTTGGACAAAATCTTCTGCATCCACGGAACACTTCATATCAGAATAGTTCCTTTACTTGCTTCACCTACTATATTCATCTTATACGAAACAGCAAGGTACCATCTGTATTCTAACGAGGAATTTGGACGGAGAAGGAACAGAGGAATCCTTTTTAATGAAATATCAAATGACACTAAATTCCCAAGTTCTATCAGAACCATTTAATGTTTCGAAGACGTCATGCAGTCAATAATTAGCAAACCTATTTGGCCAACAGTTTCAATGTATCAATATTATACCAGATGACGTTGAACACCACTTTGTGAGTTCAAAGGCAGAGAACTAATGTATGCCGCTTTCTCCAATATAAAATAAGCCACGTCGGACAGCATGCGTCACCGACATCGTCTATCACCCACCAGGCACTAACAGTATAAATCCTCCCTCTTAAACGAGGAACTTTTGACATACCATTTTCAAATCGGTTATGAAGGTGAATTAATTTGCCTACAGGCAGTAATCGAAACTGGTCGCATACCAGTGCACTGTATCTGTAGGGAAGCAACCTCTAAGAAGCTTGTCATATTCTATCAGAATGATTCATTTCATACTCTTTCACATCCGCGCATAGCAAATACAATAAATATGTCTGTATACACCAACACAGATATACGCAAACCCGCAGATAGAAATATAAAAACGAGAAAATATACACAGACTTGTTCATATACACACACTCGTAATTACATTGATCTCAATAGTATTTCATTACTACAGTAGTAGCCAGCAATATGCTGTAATTAAATCTTCTAAATTAAAAAGTTGAACATTATTACATGTGACTTTTCATATCAAATTCCGACGCTTTTTACTACGCAGCAATGAAACCTTCAAATTCGTCAGCATGGGAATATCGCTTTATAACCTATGTGTCTACAATTATAAACTTTTTCATAAAAAATAATAAAAACATAAGGCATTTATTTATTGTGATTACGGCTAATACGGCGGCGACGCTGGAAGAAACCGTCAGCACGCCGGACAAACTTCTTACCGGTCTGTGTTCAAATTCCGCCGAGGTCGACTTTGTATTTCATCCTATCGTGTTTCATAAAATAATTTGTGCACTGGGGTCGATGTAACCAACTTTACGGTCTGTGTTCAAATTCCGCCGAGGTCGACTTTGTATTTCATCCTATCGTGTTTCATAAAATAATTTGTGCACTGGGGCCGATTTAACCAACTTACCCATTTCCCCAAAATTGCCGTCTTATGCCAAAATTTAAATCTATTACCATTTACGATTACTAAGCTACTTTGCGACATTTCATCCAGCTTTGAGTTCTCAGTTCAGATTCTACCGTAGTCAACTTCCTCCTTCATCCTCTCGGAGCCAATCAAATAAATACTGGCTGAATACTGAGTACTGAGTACCATCCCTCTCTCCCAAAACTTCAGCCCTTGTTCTTATATTAGAAAAGATTATGATGATGATAACTTAAGCAGCGAAGCAGGCAGGACCGTTATTACATCGGTCAAAATGCTTCATGGTTTTTCTTTACGTTCTGTGTTCAAATGCCCTTGAGGAAGTGCTTGCTTTTCATTATTTCGGGGTCGATAAAATAAGGACCAATCAAGTACTGGGGTCGATATAATTGTCTTCCTTTTCCCATAAAAACTATTGGTCCTGCTCCAAAACTCGGAAACATTATTTTTATAATTATTTTCATATGTTGTCTCCGTGTATAATGTATGCGTATAGCGTACAGAGAACGTACTGTATTAGTTGCACTATGGACTTATATATAAATCTTGACCGTGTCAGGATGCATTAGTATTTGGACCATAGTAAATGTTGCACCCTAGCTATATATTCTTTGTTTTCGCTACCGTTATTCTTTATCATACGTAGCATCCATTACTTTATCATTAGTAGCATTCCTAGTTTCATACCTCACATAACGTATATTTCAGTTTCAGACCATTGAAATCTGAGAATTTCTCAACATCCATCAAGACATTTATTTGGCTCATAACGGAATGAGATATCTATCATAGTACAGATGACCTGGCCAATTATATCTTGATCTTTATGTTTGATCACCTTCTGAAACTAGACAGCTATTTTCCAGAATGTTCAAGCCAGGTCATTGTCCTGTATTATGTTCAGTAGTCGTTTGTATTACTTCTTTTAAGTTTTTTCTAGTGTTTTCATTGTAAATGAACATTTTATAGAAGCAGACAAACGTAGTGTCTTAAGACTTTTAGATGTCAATATGAATATCCATATCTGTTATGCTTCTTAGAGATTGATTTTCTATCTAGACAGCGTGAAATATTAAAATGTTTCGTATATGAAATGTGTGCTACAATAAGAATACACAGTTTGACAATAGTGAATTAGACACCGTTGCTACAAATTCTTCTATAGTTTAGTTTTAGTGGACACTTTCATTGTTAACCTACGTCTATGCAGAGCGCTAATATTTATGAGCAAAAACTTTCTAGCTGTGTTTAACCATTCTTCTTCTTCCTTCTTCTCCTTCTCCTCTTTCTTCCCCTTCTCTAGCATTCGTTACGTGTTGCAACCTTATTGTTCGTGCGTAGAACTCAAGCGAGCTTCGAGTCAACTGTAAGACCATAGCGGATTTCTGTATAAGATTGACGTACATACCTGGGAGCATGGATTTTGTCGCTCTTGTATTTTTGATATTTCGATTGTGAGATGATGAACAGTTGTTGTTATCGCTGGCGATTAGACTCAAGATATACCTAATAAAACGAATATATAATCCTATTCTCGAGAGGCACAAGGATTGAAATTTTGGGGGAGAGAGAACCGTGGATTACATCGACCCCAGTGTTCAGCTAGTACTTATTTCTTCAAATCAGAAAGGGTAAGTGAAACTGACGTTGGCGGAATTTAAAATCAGTACGTAAAGACGAACGAAATACTGTTAAATACTCTCTCAAATTTGATAACGATTCTGTTACTTACCACACAGCTATATATATATATATATATATATATATATATATATATATATATATATATATATATATATATATATATATATATATATATATATATGTATATATATATATATATATATATATATATATATATATATATATATATATATATATATATATATATATATATATATATATATATATATATATATATATATATATATATATATATATATTTATATAGAGTAATGGTACAACAAGGCACCAATGTTTACTGGAAATAGCAGTCGATAATTTTACGACGCTATAGGAAAGCTTCATTAAATATATTCTGACAAAGATGTGTGCGGGCAGTGAACATAAAAAAATTTCAACTTACCTCAAGGAAGAACATTAGATAAATGGACAACCCAGAATTGGATAATCTATGAGCTAAGTCTAGGAAACTTCAAAATACGTTTGTTATCGTAAATTTGATTAGTCTTCCTCACCTAGATTTACCGAGACAAAATTTTAAATGTTGCTACATCATTGCCAGTATACTCACCTGAATGCCTAGCCATTAACAGAACCGAGAAAAGTGAAAAAGAGAGTGTGCGTGTGTGTGTGTGTGTGTGTTTGTGTATACATATATATATATATATATATATATATATATATATATATATATATACATAGGTACATAAGAGCACAGAGACACACACACGCATGTATATACATATATATATATATATAAGAACATACACATAATACATGCATATATTCATATACACACACATACGCACATTGATATAAATAGTGAGACAAACAAAAGCACACAAACACATATATTGCGTATGTGCGCTTGAATTTGCAAATAAAATAAACGAATACACATAACCGAGTTCATTTATTTGTTTGAAACTCATGATTCACTCTGCTGCTATACAATGTTTGCAGTTAAGTGCGATGAGATAACGACTACAGCAAATTACAATTTCGACTAGGTCTACTATATTATCTTGCCCCGTCATCCCCATAACAAATATTAGTCACGTACTTAAGATGTCGGACTAGCTTCCTCTGTTTTTTAACTTTGCATGTATAATTCCTATATTTCATCGTCTCGTAGATCAAAAGCATACATCGCTTAGAGGCTAATGCTTAGGTGTTCCTAATCAATTTTCACTACGATGCTGCATCTCCAGCGAAGTCAAATTTCCCTGCTCCAGTCCGTCTAGCTTTAAATGAGCTGTGTTAATTAGGTACAGTATGACGTTATGAACAGCGAAAGTACACTATAATTAGCAAAAGTTTCGTTAGCGTGCTGTGTTTAGTTCAAAACATGCTATCGGCCTGAAGCAGATATTGAAGAGTTCAATCTATAGTATTTATCTGAGAAAATCTTGTAGACGCTTCATCTAGAGGTCATTCAAGTTATGTAGTGATCTTCTGATCTCTTTTAAATACGTTTCAATGCACACTAATTTTCCTCGACTCTAACTAACTCTTCAGTTGAAAAGATAGAATTTTAACCATCTGGTCGTTGTGACTTCTTAGTCTTTCTACTCACTTTATCGATTTTATAAAGAAGAAATATAAATTGAGTTTACACTTTGAGATCATAATCACTGAAAGCGAAGTCCGAAGAACCAACGTTATTCAAGAAATAAAATGAAAACAAATCAAATAACGAACAAAAACAACACAAAACTCTCTATATATATTCTTTGAACATTGCTTAATGTATCGACTCTTGTTAGAATGAATTCCATTTATTTCCATGCTATTTTATAATATCTGGCATCAGAAACTTAATGTTGAATGTTGGAACATCAGAAGTGTGATCAATTTTGTTAGTTGTCAAGGCAACCAACTTCATTTAAGTAATTCGGCAAACATGGTTAAGAAGTATGTTCCACCTCTTCACATAGAACTGTTTACATTGCTATCAGAATTTATAACCGGAGTGCCTAGGATTGGTTGTTTACATATCAGTCTGCAGGATTTCAGAATTAATGAATCTGATAAACTATCAGAATCGAAGAAAATGTATTCTATATTCCTTAACTCTTTCAGAGCAGGTGTATTGATTTTACATTCTTGTACAGTTGGCAAAA
>NC_142930.1:156571700-156584200 GCF_046866305.1 Octopus bimaculoides | reverse complement strand
TCGTGTGTCACATAGCTAGCTAGAGGCGATGGCTTCTTGGAGCTAATTCACGGCAGCTTTCGTCCTAATTTTGGGACTGCCATGTTGGCTTGGCGATAACTATTAATTTCCAGTACCGCTGCCGTAGTCTCCTTTAGAGAGACTTAGAAATATTAATAACTCTATTTCTGAAAACCAGTGGATAGATTCCACTAAAATTAGATAATTAACCTTCGAGCAGATAGTCAGCAGCGCCGCCTGGCTAAGGCTTGGCTACTCTGCATTGACAAGGGGCAACACCCTGAAACTAGTCTAGTCTGCAGATGCCAAACCAGCAGGGGGACACTGCTGACCTCCCCTGTTCGAAGGTTATAAAGGACACAGGTTTCGTGTGTCACATAGCTAGCTAGAGGCGATGGCTTCTTGGAGCTAATTCACGGCAGCTTTCGTCCTAATTTTGGGACTGCCATGTTGGCTTGGCGATAACTATTAATTTCCAGTACCGCTGCCGTAGTCTCCTTTAGAGAGACTTAGAAATATTAATAACTCTATTTCTGAAAACCAGTGGATAGATTCCACTAAAATTAGATAAATAACCTTCGAGCAGATAGTCAGCAGCGCCGCCTGGCTAAGGCTTGGCTACTCTGCATTGACAAGGGGCAACACCCTGAAACTAGTCTAGTCTGCAGATGCCAAACCAGCAGGGGGACACTGCTGACCTCCCCTGTTCGAAGGTTATAAAGGACACAGGTTTCGTGTGTCACATAGCTAGCTAGAGGCGATGGCTTCTTGGAGCTAATTCACGGCAGCTTTCGTCCTAATTTTGGGACTGCCATGTTGGCTTGGCGATAACTATTAATTTCCAGTACCGCTGCCGTAGTCTCCTTTAGAGAGACTTAGAAATATTAATAACTCTCTCTCTATATATATATATATATATACACACGTGCAAGTATGAGAATCTGTGAGGAGACGGAGTGGACGGAGTGTCAGAGTGTTTTTTTACGTATGTTGATTGTGCTTTAGTGAAAATATTAGTATAAATTATCATTAGTAATTCACAGTAAAGATTTTCTCTTGGCAGGATTTTATCATGCCACCTAAAATTGTACAAAACTTGTATAGTATGCTGCGTGTGTCTAATGTCAATACGTCAAAAGAATACGATTAAACAGTCGATATATATTCAGAATAGAAAGCGGAGGGGGAAAAAACGATCTGAGATAAGATCGAATTTTCTGTGAATGTAACAAGTCTTGAAACCTGTGATGCATGCACACTAGGAATATAGATAGAAGTTTGCTTAGAATTTTGGTATAACAGACTTTAAGATGAGTTAAAAGTATTTGTTTTTGCAAGATAGCAATACCTGTACATACACATATAGACACACACACACAAACACACACGCAAATACACAATTGCATACACAGACATGCGTACACATGAAACACTTTATAAGCGCTTAGATTCTTTTTACGATGCAGAAATACAAACAATACGCATGCGATATTCTGTTTATGCACAAATATTGCCGTCGTGAATTCTTTGCAATTGTAGATGTCTACTAGATACAGATTTGCGATCAGACTCTCGCATGTAAATATCTAGGCCAATGCCGAATGTAGAAGCAAGTAGAGCTGATATACTCTTGCGCTTATTATGCTCATGTGTGCGGTTGTAAATTGACAAAAAACACAATAGTGACACTTATGACATATCATAAAACACAATATACAGACACTTATGACATACCATAAAACACAATATACAGACAATTATGACATACCATAAAACACAATATACAGACACTTATGACATACCATAAAACACAATATACAGACACTTATGACATACCATAAAACACAATATACAGACACTTATGACATACCATAAAACACAATATACAGACAATTATGACATACCATAAAACACAATATACAGACACTTATGACATACCATGTTATATCAACAATTAAGATTTCAAATTTAAAGGATATTTAGCATTGGAAAAGGGACAAAATCTTACAGCTGTTTCGGCCTTGCGTTGGCATGCCCCATTCTATCTCTATACCTCCAGTACGTTGATACGACATGGTATGTCATAAGTGTTTGTATATTGTGTTTTTTGTCAATTTACTTATAAAATAAACAGATTAATCAACGGAATACTGTGTCTGCAAGTTGATGAGTACCTCATACTCCCCTCCATTTTCTTATTGCTGTATAAATTTAGGGTAAAAAAAACTCCTTTTACCCTCACCCACTTATTGCACTTGGTATAACACTTAGTGTAATAATAATTGGGTACCCTCCCAGAAGTATATTGGATAGATATTATACCGAGCAGGTTGGATCCTCAACCCCTAACTCTCTTGGATTATATATATATATCTATACCTATAGTATAGCTCAGTTTGTGTGTGTGTGTGTGTGGGGGGGGTTGTGTGTGTGTGTTTCATCTATAGAAATCCACAACTTACAAGATAGCAATCTGGAAGTCGCACCAATGGATTCCTCATGGACGAAGATGCCCGGAATCGGCTATTTGTTTTTTCTTTTTTCGTTGCTTCCTAACACGTGAATTTTTGCATTAAAAATAATTTTAAACCATAAATTCTAACAAGTTCAAGTCGCCACCATTTGCAAACATGAGTTAAGTCCCCTTCTAGTGACGGTGCAAAGAGAGAGAGAGAGCAACAGGGATAACAGATTTTTTAAAATTTCCTCTTTTTACTGCACCGTTTATCCACAACTAATTTTCATATTTGCTGAAACCGTTGCTCTACTTATATCTACATGTAGCTGGTCGTGCGGGAACATGGCAGACAGCAGAAGTTACCAGAACAAAAATCCTAACTGTTCACTGTAGACACGGTCCTTCGGAAACGATCAGTTATTATTTTGTAAACAATGATACGAAATTTCATGTTTTCGAATGATATATATATATATATATATATATATATATATATGCTTTCGGTGAAAATGGTTTTCTTATGCGACACACACTATCTTAAAATCCTGTAAATAATAATAATAATGGTATTTTCATATAACATTAAAGTTTATGGCGTTCACCGTGCAATGACTAAGGAAAATAGTCTAATAACGAGGCATATAAGCACTCGACAGAAAAAGGCTTTCCTATCCGTGTGTGAAGGTACAACAATCATTCATGTTAACAAAGGGATGTGGGTTCGCGTCCCACGCAGAGGAGAAGGCCTTCTTTTTTCTGTCGAGGGCTTATATGCTCCGTTAATAGACTATTTTCGTTAGTCATTGTGTGTGCGTGTGCATATATGTATATTCGTGTGTATAAATGTAACATATATATGGAGAGGTGATTGTTATGTAATGATGTATATTAATATACGTGTGTGTGAATGTGTGTGTGTGTGTGTGTGTGTGTGTGTGTGTGTGTGTGTGTGTGTATGTGTAAATACACATGAATATATGCATATAAGCTTTATAACGCTTTCCTCCAGCCAAGCCAGTCAATGCCAATCAAAAACATTGAACAAAAAGCAACTTCATGGATATATATTTTTGCTAAGAATCTCCAAATATTAAAACACAGAAAATTTGCTAAGTAGTAAAAACTATATTTCTTTTTTCTGCTGGCAACAATGTTGCTTTTATTATTCATGTATTTTGATTACCTCGTAACTGATGAAAATTTCTGAAGATTTTTATCGATAGAAAACATAGTTGTAAGGTAAAGTTCGTCGTGTTTGTTATCGAAATAAGCATTAGGTAAGTTATATATCTAACAGATCTGTCATTTGATGTTGTAAGTGGCCTCAGGTAAGCACAATATGTATAACAATAAAACAAGTGACATTGACAATGCAATTGAACAGCTCAAAAACTCACATTATGAGTAAGATTTACAATACATGCCTATATCTATCTATCTATCTATCTGTGTATCTTGCTGGTTGTCTGTCTGTCTGTCTGTCTGTCTGTCTGTCTCTCTGTCTCTCTCTCTCTCTCTCTCTATCTATCTATCTATCTAACTATCTATCTTTCTATCTATCTATTCATCTATCTATTTATCTATCTATTTATCTAACTATTAGTCTATATGTCTATGTATCTTTCAACATATCAATCACTCACTCACTCACTCAATCAATCAATCAATAAATCTATCTGACTATCTATCTATCGATTAATCAGTCTATCAATATATCTATATATACATATCTGAATTTGTGTGTGTTTGTGTGTGTATATATATCTGTGTGTGTATGTGTGTGTGGGTGTGGCTGTGTTTGTGTGTGTGTGTGCGTGCGTGTGTGTGTGTGTGTGTGTATGGTATCTCCAAAATTAAGGCAACCGACGTTTCGGGCTTTAGTAACTTTCAATAAATGTGATATGAAGTGAAAATTATACAACGTTATAAAAGTTTAGTGTGCCTTTACGTTTCAGACTAAATAAATTTAGATTTATAAATTACATAATGACTATAGACAGAAATACAATCATAATCCTCCAAAAAAAGAGACGAAATTAATACAGCTATAGTAAAATAGCGTAAAATTAATCGAACAACATTCTGAAAAATTGTCAAGAAATTTGGAAACGTTTTCCAATGCTAAGTGATCTGGCCGAAAAAGAAATGGGCGGTCCCTTCAGTTTATCAAACGTACCAGAGAAAAGATATGGCGAAATTATTGCTGTTCTGTCAGAAACCTGTCTGCCACAGAAAAAATAAGCCGAACATCGATATATCGCGTGCTAAAAGAGGATCTCTGGACCCACACCTACAAAGTGATCCACCATTATGAGTTCACACTACTTTATAAGGACTTGAGACTGGTGAGAAGTCGTCTTATCCTGCATTAGGTTCCTGTAGGCACGCTGCTAAACCTGGGCTTCAATGAAATAAAAAAAATTGACATCGGACAGTAAACCAGCAGAATGACCGACGTTGGAGTTTATCTGACTCCGGTGGCGGAAGATTCGTAAATCAACGTTATCATATTATGTTATATCATATATATATATATATATATATATATATATGGAGAGAGAGAGAGAGAGAGAGAGGGAGAGAGAGAGAGAGAGAGAGAGAGAGATAGAGGGATTACCAATCCATTGTTTTTAGCTTTCCATCCAATATATATATCGATATATGAGGAAATCCAAGAATCCAAGTGTAGGAAATTTGTAACCTTCAAGCAGTGTGTGTCAGATATAGAAAAAAAAGCGTGGACAGTGTACGATCAGGAACAGTAATGATTTATTGGTATCGAAGTTAAAACAATTTTCTCTATATCAAAGTTAAGAGAAAATTCGATAAACGGAAAGCCTCTGTATAGCTCACTGTTAGCAACTTGAGTTGCTGCAAATGCAAAAAAATATTCAAATTGAGAGTGGAACGGGTACAGTACAAGCAACAACCTTTTTTTTAGCTACCTGATTCTCTGGTGTAATAATTACTCATCGAGAGGTACTTAACATAGCTAATCATCAGGCCCAGTATACCTCAAATGAAGGTTACATTGTCGCTTGCAATTTCCAAGTTTCAACTCATACTTGCAGTGATTGAAGTTGGAAATTCCAAACAATGTAACCTTTATTTTATTAAGGTATTCTGGGCCTGACGGTTAGCTAAGTTGAGAACCACTCCATTGAGTAATTATTATTTCAGAAAATCAATTAACTAAGGGATATCTGTTGCATTCATTTTACCCCTTCCACTTACACAATTTCAATATAAACGCAATAAGAAATTATGTAACAAAATTCATTAGCTTATAACTGTTTCTTGTTTAAGACGCAATAGCGTTCATAGTATGGTCTTCTGTGTACAACCATATACAAAATTTTTTATAAATTCACATGTTACTGAGAGTGACATTTATCGTAGAATTTGATACTGCATTTTAGTTATATTTTATATATCTATAAAAGCTTGCCCAAACAAAATTGTACTTCACTTGTGAAACTCCGACGAAGCTATAAGCATTCAAGTATGAATTGCATCTTATATCAGAAACAACAGTTAGCTAATGAACATCATAAGATAATTTCTTCCCTCACCAGTTATATAATCTCTTATTTCTACGCGACTAACATTTTCCTCTGAAACATACATATATTGAGTTCCCCCCCAAAAGTTATTAATATGCGTCTCTGTGTATGTGTACGTGCGTGTATATATATATATATATATATATATATATATATATATATATATATATATATATATATATATATATATATATATATATATGTATGCATGTATGTATATGTATATATATATATGCATAAATATATATGTATGTATATATATATATATATATATATATATATATATATATATATATATATATATATATATGTATGTATGTATGTATATGTATATATATATGCATAAATATATATGTATGTATATATATATATATATATATATATATATATATATATATATATATATATATATATATATATATATATATATATATATATATATATATATATATATATATATATATATATGGGAGAATATACAAATAATAACAACAGACGAGGACAGGTGGTGTAAATAACAAAAGTATATATTGGTATGACGCTCGGGAATACGGAAAGTCTTTGACGTTTCGAGCTACGCTCTTCAACAGAAAGAATACGGAGACAAGGAGAAAAACACGGAGAAAAAAAATTGAATAGTGTTCAGTCAACGGTCAATCATAATAATGGCCGATCATAACAATGGCTGACCGGAAATATATATATATATATATATATATATATATATATATATATATATATATATATATATATATATATATATATATATATATATATATAATTTGTGTATATCAGATATATCATGCATAAATATATAATATGGCTATTTGATGATCTCATGCGTCTTAGTGCTGATAACAAGATTTGTTTTTGATTTCATGGTAGATTTCAATTCTAGTTTGGGTTTTACAGAAAATATTTGCATTAGGATCACATTGGCATATAAGTAACACAAGCATTAGAATATGTGCAGAAACGGCGTGTGAATCTAAGAGTTGAGGAGTATAGGATAAAGATGAAAGAAAATCAGTAAAGTTGTTATGTTTGAGTAATTTAATGTTTTCAATATGTAACCAACACATCCAGAACAATACACAAACCGAAACCTATAATCAAACGATAAACACACTCATGTATACATCCATATATATATATACATACGTACATACGTACATACATACACACACACACACACCACACACACACACACATACACGCACATAGATATATATATATACATGTGTATATATATGTATGTATATATATATACACACACATATAGATAGATATATGTGTATATATATGTATATATATATATATATATATATATATATATATATATATATATATATATATATATATATATGTTGTTGTATTTGGGGTCATATTGCCAGTTTAGCCAATAAAAACACACGCACTGTATATTTGGTGTTAACTTGCTTCAGCTTTATATTACATTATATTACATTAATCCTATTTCGGCCAGAGTTCTTTCGTCACACTGCTGTGACCTAATCAGTGGTCCTTTGCTTTCTTCTTTCTTATGTGAGTCCCACCTTGTTATTCCAGAGGTTTTCAGTCTTTTCCAGGAGAGACATTTATCAATCTCAAGGACGTACAAAACTCTAATCCTCTTTCAAAGTGTGATCCTGTGCCTTCGTAGCCAGCGCTCGGTTACTCATGGAGGTTCCATAGTAGACATTGATCCAGGACCCCTGTTACAGCCACCTCGATTTCCTTCAGCTTGGTGAACAACTAAAAGTTATATGGTGCACGGTCTTGACTGTAGGGAGTGAGGGGCAGTTTTAATACCCGTCGCTCTCAAGTTTCAAAATTCTTCTTATGCAACTTGTATTTAATTTGGAGCGATCATCCAAGACGTCTAGAAGTTTGTGGAACACAATCACACACACACATATAGTGTATGATGTATAACTTTGTCTCCGAAGCAATGGATTCAATTCCACTCCTTTATTATTAGTCAATTGGCTAAATACCCAGTTAACTAATCGCTTCTTTGTTTAATTTGGTTAAACAGTAAATCATTGGCGGTGCTTTTGCTTATCAAAACTCTTTCGTTGCTGGAGGCTGCGATGTTCTGCTTGAGGCCTTGTTGCATACGTATGTGTGTGTGCCAGTGTGTGCGTGTGAGTGTGTGTGTGTTTGTTTGCGCATGTATGTTTGCATGCACGAATGTGTGTATGTAAGCATGAATGTATGTATGTACGTATATTTTGAATGAATTTATACAAGTTCTCAAAAAATGTTTTCTTATGCTTTTCCGAGATTTTGATTGGCACTACTGAAATATTGATATATGTCTGGCGCTATGTGTCAACATTCATAGTGAACCAATCGATGATATAACTTCTATTTTCACATACTCTTAGTATATTGCGATACTAATGTGATAATGTGTCATTCTATGTTTCTGATTGTAAACAAATGTCACTGGAAAACTTTTCAAACGAAGGTTCAGCAACTCATATGTAGCTGCTTGTGTCCATGTCATTTGAAAGGCAAACAGACTTATACCGAAATGCTTTAGAGTGACTTATTCCGATTAAAAAGCAGATGTTAGGGTTGCTGCAATTAAATAAAATTCAGATATGCCTGTCCATATTGGAATATAATTCTCCTACGTGTACTCCCAACATTGGCTGCAACATTTTTGGTGTAATAGTAGCACAATATAATGCAACATTTAAGAGAAACGAAAAGTTTATTTATACAGCATCGTAGAATCCAAGTAATAGTAAAATGAACATTTAAATTATGGGGAGAATTATACTACGTATTTCGTTTATATATATATATATATATATATATATATATATTTCATTTACGAATATAGTTGTGCATGATGTAATGCAATCTGTCTTTGAAGGCATTAACTTTTAATGGCTTGAAAGATAGAAACAGTTGCTTCAGCTTCTAATAAAATGTCTATTGAGTATGTTTCCCCGTTTGTAAACACAGCCGCTTACTAATTCATGCATATGTGTGTATGAGTGTGTGTTTATGTGTGTGTGTGTCTCTGTGTGTGTGTATGCGTTGCCATATGCGTACGTTATGGCTAACTAGTTATCATATCTTCTCTAGCTAAACTATAGATAATTTCATAAATATTATGTGCATGTAGGGTGAATGAATAGAAAAGTATACACACTATAGTGTTATGTAATGTACCATAACAAACGTACTGATGCCTTCATATGGATATAACCACACATATGCATCACTTCTCATGCTAACACAATCATACGTATTTGCATCCATATATTTTTCATGGATGTTTTATTTTTTTATACATAAAAATTCTTGCTGGAATGATACAAGTTTGTATGCGTAACATCTGACAAAATAAATATTGCAAATGAAATCCCAGCCAATTTGTATCATTCACTTCTCTTCGACGTAACTTCGCTTTTAGTTTTTTTACGTCAATGAAGCCTAATGAAGCAAAACGAAGCCAAGATGTGAGTCAATCTCTGTTAATATACTTTGAATGAAGTATGCTGTGCAACTGTACCAAGCAGAAACTAAGGCGTTACAATGAAGATGAAACAAAATGAAAAAAATAAATGCTATCGAACATGTTTAAAGCGTAGTGAAGGAAGAAATGAAGTCAATATCTCGAGGTGAAGAGTAAAACGCAATATTAATAGGATAACAAAAAATAAGTAAAATAATGTAGCGAAACCAGCATAGATGCGATATTGTTTTTATAGATAACGAAAACGTAACAAGCTGCAAAATATGTTATCTATATGTGCTGGTAAAAAATTGACAGCTGAGTTCATGAAGTAACTGATGAGCTTCTACGTTTTCATTATATCAGAAATATGAACTAGTCATCGTCGAAATGTTTAAGCCAGTAAGAAATATGGCACGATGCACAATCCCTGTCAGGAAATTAAAAAAATATAAATGAAAAATGCAGAAACTACAATTCAATACAATGACCGAAAAATGTTCCTACATCAGCAATGTTTTAAACACGAGTTTTTTTTTTATGGAGAAGAGAAAATAGAAGTGCATTGTTATAGTGGAAGAAGTAGAAACATTATAGCACATCTAAGATGCACTTGGAAATACAGAGATATTAGGTGCAGGAGTAGCTGTGTGGTAAGTAACTTGCTTACCAACCACATGATTCCGGGTTCGGTCCCACTGCGTGGCACCTTGGGCAAGTGTCTTCTACTATAGACCAAAGCCCTGTGAGTGGATTTGAAAGACGGATACTGGAAGTAGCCCGTCGTATATATGTATATATGTATGTATGTGTGTGTGTTTGTGTGTCTGTATTTGTCCTCCCACCATCGCTTGACAACCGATGTTGGTGTTTTTAATCCCGTAACTTAGCGGTTCGGCAAAAAGGGTCCGATAGAATAAGTACTAGGCTTACAAAGAATAAGTCCTGGAGTCGATTTGCTCGACTAAAGGCGGTGCTGCAGCATGGCCGCAGTCAAATGACTGAAACAAGTACGTAAAAGAGTATACTCAATGTATTAAATGCATTCTACACTTGTCCCACTTCCTCTTTGGTTCTTCAATATTACAGGCAAAATCGTTAACACGCCAGGCGAAATGGCTTACAGGTATTTCTTCTGCCGTTACGTTCTGAGTTCACATTCCGCCGAGGTTGATTTTGCCTTTCATCCTTTCGGGGTCGATTAAATAAATACCAGTTATGCACGGGGGTTTATGTAATCGACTTAATCCCTTTTGTTTGTCCCCTCTATGTTTAGTCCCTGTGGGCAATAAAAAAATAAATATTACACAGAATTAAGGCGGTGAGCTGTCAGAATCTTTAGCGCACTGGGAAAGAGGCAAGATCCTTAGCGGCATTTCGTCCGATTTACGTTCTGAGTTCAAATTCAGATGAGGTCGACTTTGTCTTTCATCCCTTTCAGGGTCCATAAAGTAAGTACCATTTAAGCACTGAGGTCGACGTAATTGACTTATTCCCTTCTTCGAAATTGCTGGGATTCTGTCAAAATTTGAAACCAATAATACACCGAACTGAAGAACTGTGGCTCGTTTAGTTCTTGATTTTTTTCATAAACAGGAATTATTAAAATACTGCAATCTAATCAACGTCAGTCAACTTCTTTCCAAATTCAAGAAATATGTAAGAAGCGAAATGCATGACATATACACAGGGAGAGAAATTGTAAATTAGTGTAAGTAAAGAAAAGTTGATGTGATGAAATCGAAATCAGAACGTCAGAGATGTTTCAGAAACATGATTTTCATTTTGTGATGGAGTATGTTTCAAAATTCCACATCACTTTCCCATTATGAAAGCAAAATAAAAACAATCTTGTCGTTGTTTAGTTCCACTTTGTTCATGGTTGAGAAAGGTTTTAATAATCTTGATAATTGTTAATTATTGAGATGGTTTATACGTTTCCAAATCTGAAGTTTTAAAACGATAAGGTATGGTTTTAAGAATTTGAGTTCTACGTCCATCAGACCCAACTACATATTGAGACGTCCTTGTGATTTTAGGTTGGTGATCAGAACAGAAATGCACTAGAAGGTAAAAAGAGATTTGCTTGGGGTGTATTGACACTGTCTCAGTGAATTCAGTACTAACAATTTTGGGTTCTTTCTGGTTATATTCTATTTATAGGCGCTGGCGTGGGTGTGTGGTAAGAAGCTCGGGGTTCAGTCCCACAGCGTGTCACGTTCGGCTAGGGTCTTCTAGTACAGCATTGGGCCGACCGAGGACGTGTGCGTGGATTTCGTAGACGGAAACTAAAAGAAACCTGTCGTATATATATATATATATATATACATATATATTTTTTTTTTTTAAAGTTTCAGCTTAGAACTGCGGCCATGCTGATGCACCACCGTGTTGCTACACTGTTATTACAGGGAGCCTCTTACAATATGTGGCACTTGGTGAAGAATGGAGTTTGATTTAGCAAACCTCATTTGCACCTCCTGCCGCGAGGTAGGTTCATCTGGGACTCTCGATAGGAAGAGGTCCAACTTTGATTTAAAACCTCCTACATCTACTTTGTGCAGATTCCTCAGGCTCTTTGGAAGAATATTAAAAAGCTGTGGGCCCCTGAATCCCAAGCTGTTGCAGTAACTGGTCCTGAAGCGCGATGGCATTGCTGGGATCTTTGGCACTATGCAGTGTCGTCCCGTTCTGGCATTGGTGTAACTTTCAATGACAAAATTTGGCACAATTCCTTCCAGGATCTTCCAGATGTATATTACTGCATACCTCTCCCGCCTTCTCTCCAGGGAGTAGAGTCTTAGCTGTTTCAGCCTTTCCCAGTAGCTGAGCAGTTGCAAAGAGACAATCTTCTTTGTGAATCTCCTCTGGATTGCTTCAAGGTCTGCTGTTAATTTCAGACTGGTGGGTTGACCACAGCTGTGAGCAGTAATCCAAGTGGCTGAGGACGAATGTCCTCCAGAGGATCATCATGGTTTCCTTATCTCTGGTTCTGAATGTTCTC
>NC_142930.1:156539200-156569200 GCF_046866305.1 Octopus bimaculoides | reverse complement strand
AAATGTATATAATGAAATAAACACGAATTTGTAAATTTATCTTAAATTTCGGAGGCATTTCAACCACGATAAAAGAGCTCCAGATCCAACAATTTATCCTCGATCAATTCAGTTGTGAAGTGGACACATCAATGAAATTTCTACCAGGTTAAAACGATTATGATAAACGTTGTTAGCTGTTGCTTAGAAACGATAACATCACGCAAGTCCACTCTATAAAAGAGAACACCTGAAAGCATTTTACCGACAACTGAATAAAATACAATAACCGAGATAAATTAATAAAGGACACCATCTGCATGGAAAACTAACAGTAAATTCAGTACTAATATACTTAATATTCTTTCTTTGACGGTGAAATCGTCAGAGGGCACTTGGTGACATCTTTCACAAAATATGCTGGTTTGTGAATTTTGTTGGGGAAATACGCGTTGCCGTTCTAATAGCGATTTTAATAGACTCGTTCTTGCTGGCCATAGCATGATCAGATACAGTGAAGGAGATAAGTCAGAAAATGGACAATCGACCTTAACACTTGTCTGTTGATTTCTTTCTTGATTCCAGTGAATGATAATAGCGTCTTTGGTAGGATTTGAACTGAGAGCAGGAAGAGCCAGTTCATATAGTAAGCAGTAATTTTTAAATCTGTCTTTCAAATAAATATTACATGACGTCTTAACAACTTCGAATATTTCCTGTATCTTTTCCCTAGACGTAATACAATAACTCCTATGAATATATATATATATATATATGTTCCATTATGAACTATACCTTTGAGATAAATTATGAAACGATTTATATTATTGTTTCAACAAATTACACCCGATCACGGGTGGCATGGAAAAGAGAAAAGCGAACGTCTTCCACCTCTTCTTCTTCTTCTTCTTCTTCTTCTTCTTCTTCTTCTTCTTATTATTATTATTATTATTATTATTATTATTATTATTATTATTATTATTATTATTATTATTATTATTATTATTATTATAATTATTATTATTATTATTATTATTATTATTATTATTTTATGTTTGACTTTTGTTTTGCATTTGTACAAGTTGGATCCAAGTCTCACCCAGAGACCTCAAGAGACAACAAGTTAGAAGTTCATGTAGGTGTTATGCCTAGGGTACCATATATTTGGATTTGTACAGTTTTGTTCAAGTGAATGTTTAAGAAACCATAAGAAAATTATGTGTTTGCTTTAAAATTTGAGATCACATAGATAGTGTTTTACGTAGGATATGGGTAGTTCCCATGAGCACTATCTTTTGAACTTCAGCCATTTTGGGGTTTCCTGGTATCTGAGCTAGGTAGTAATCAGTCCGTTTCGCTGTCATTCCCAGGGCACCTATGACAATAGGTATTGTTTTCGTCTTCAGATTCCACATTTTGCTAATTTCTATTTCAAGATCTTTATATTTGCTCAGTTTTTGGTAGGTCTTGACAGATACGGTTATATCGATTGGGACAGTTATATCAATGAGGAGGCATGATTTTTGTCTGAAGTCTTTCAGTATGATGTCTGGCCTATTTTCATCTGTCTTTCTGTCAGTTTGAATGGTGAAGTTCCAGAGGAGTGCAATGTGATCATTTTCAAGTACTGGGGGTGGTTTGTGTTCCCACCAGTTTTTATCATGGGGCAAGTCCAGGTTTTTGCATATTACCCAGTGAATATATTGTGCAGCTCTATCATGCCTGTTGAGATACTCTGTAGGCGCAAGCAGACTGCACATGGAGACAACATGATCAATAGTCTCATGTTGTTGTTGGCATATACGACATAATGGGGAGCTGCCGTTCTTTAATATGTTGGCCTGGTAGTTCTTTGTAGGTAGGCATTGATCTTGGGCTGCTATGATAAACTCCTCTGTTTCTGATTTCAAGCCAGAGGCCATTAACCATTGGTGGGTAAGGGCTTTATCAATATCTGCAATATTCGCTCTCTTTGGGTATTTGCCATTGAGAGGTTTTCCATGCCGTTTTTCAGTCATAATAGCTAAGGCAGCAATTTTAGCACGGGTTTTCAAGCGCTTAGCTTTTTCTGCAGGTGTTTCTAGTTCGTCTAATTCTTGAATTTGTTGCAATTGGAATTCACTTAGATATTCCTTTGCCTGTTTTGTTACTGAGTAAGATGCTTTCTTGCTTCCATATTTTAAGATAAGTTTTAGCATCCAGTCCTCAGAGTTTTTCAGATAGGTGTCTAGGCCAATTGTGGCTACCTTCATTGATAATGCCAGTTGTAGAAGTCCTCGGCCTCCCTCTTTTCTTGGCAGATAAAGACGTTCTATATCTGCCTTAGGGTGGTGCATTCTATGCATTGTCAACAGTTTTCGTATTTTTCTGTCAACATTACATATTTCAGTAATTGACCAGTTAACAATGTTGAAACTGTAAGTCACGACTGGTATGGCTAGAGCATTGATCGCTTCGATCCTGTTTCTCGCGTTCAGCTCTGTCTTCAGTATTGTTCTGACCCTGCGGTAACATTCTCTTCTGATCCTTTCCCTCATCACTGAGTGCTTGATAGTGTCCCCTTCAATTACCCCTAGGTATTTGTAGCTCGCCGCTGGTTCTAACTCTTTTATGACATTTTGCTGGTCAAGGTTCACATTAGATGTATTTGTCATTTTTCCTTTGATAAAGGTAGCTTTTGCACATTGATCAAGGCCAAATTGCATCCTGATGTCATCACTGAATTGTTTAACAATCGCTAGTAGGCCTTTGAGTTGTTGGTCATTTTTTGCAAGGAGCTTTAAATCATCCATGTAAATGAGATGATTTATATTTTTATCAAATATTTTATAAACATACTGTGCATCATTGAGCAATTTTGAGAGCGGTATTAAGGCTAGACAGAAGAGGAGTGGTGAAAGTGAGTCACCCTGGAAAATGCCACATGAAATTCTTACATCTCCAGCATTTAGAGATTCATTGCCATTGTTCAACATCAGTGTGGGTCTCCATGATCTCATACTTACAGATAAAAAGTTTCGCAGAGTAGGAGCTATTTTATACATTTCCAGACATTTCCTAGTCCAGCTATGTGGTAGGCGATCAAAGGCCTTTTTATAGTCTATCCAGGCTATTGACAAGTTTTTGTGTCGCTTGTGACAATCATCTAAGATCATCTTATTGATGAGTAGCTGATCTTTACAACCATAAGATCCACGTTTACATCCCTTTTGCTCATTAGGGAATATGCTACGTTCTATTAAAAAACTATAGGTGTACTCGGTTAGGACAGATGTTAGCGTTTTATACATTGTTGTTAAGCAGGTTATGGGGCGATAATTTTTTGGTTCGTTTGTTTCCTCATTTTTTTGGAAGCAGGAATGTTAAGCCATTAACTAGGATTTTGCAAAACATTGTTGTAAAGTTTTGTTAGCAGTTCATGGCTTTCTGGGAAGGCATTCAGCCAGAAGTTAGGAATTTTATCCTTTCCTGGAGACTTCCATTTGCTTGACCTCCTGAGAGCAGATCTTATATCTTCTACCTTGACCCCCTCCCACTTTTGCTCCTCTAAGGAGTCTAGGTCTGTAGATATTCTATCAATCCAGGGGGCCTTTTCATTGTGTGTTTTATGTTCTGCCCAGATTTTATTCCAAAATTCTTGCACTTCTTCTTTTCATGGGACAGACTTTATTGTTACTGGTGTTTTCCCTATCTTCCTGTAGAAATTTTTGGGGTTATTTTTGAACATGTTATTATCTCGGAAGAATCTAACACGCTTTTCATACCTTGCTATGCGGGCAGCTTTAGCACATACCTTTTGCTTGATGGTTTCTATGATGGCATCAATGTCAACTATGGTTTTCATATTATATCTTTTCTTTAGTCTTTGGGTCTTTGTAGGTTTGATACTCTTGTCAAATTTAAGGTTTTTCAAACATTCTATGTCACATCTAAGCAGCTTAATTTGGTGTTGAATGCGTTCTTGCCAAGTAGGCTTTTTGTGGGAGCGTTATCTTTTTCTAATCTTTTCACCACATAGAATCGTTGAGATTCTTGCGGATGCATAGTACAGGTGGTTGAGTTCTGTAATATCAACATCATTAGCTGAAATTATATCCTTAATTGCAAGGCGGATTTTACCAATTATTTTCAGGTTTTGGTTAGAATTGCGAATTTTGGGGAGAGTGTCGCGTTCATTCATACTAGTTTCTTTAATTTTCAGCCATTCAATCATGATTTGATTTTTTAGATCATGTAGTTCTGTTGCGTCGATTTCTGTATGACTTCCTTCATCTATTTGATTTTCACCTGACTTAGTGTTTATGGTTGATTCAGAGAGTATTTCACTTTGCCTATCAGTTACCTTAACTCTTTCAATCATTACTGTATTTTCATCAGCCTTGGGCTGGTTTATAATTATTTCCTCTGTAGTATCTTCTTTAGCTGCAGTTTCATTCTATTTATCCTTTACTGCTTGCTTAATTTGATCAATCTCTACTTCAGTTAGTAATTTTTTTTCATAATGTTTCTTCTGACGTTGGCAAGTTTGTTACTGTCTATGTAGGGTCTTACTTCAAGGTGTTTCTGTCTCCAGTTTAAGTAGGTTTGTACAGTATTAGATTTATCTGTAGGGAGATATATGGCATGGTAGAAGGCTGTAAGAACTTCTTTATTATCTTCCCTAGACCATTTTTCATTATTTTTCTTTTGGTTATTTGATGACGAGCATGGATGGCCATCTGTTGGAATATTCCGGTTGTGGGGTACTTCCAGCTCCTGTGTGTCGGGAAGATTTGAACCAGTAGCAGATTTCTCGTCTCGGATCTGGTTCATTATCCGAGTAAGTGGTCCTTTATAATTCGGTCTATGACCATTCCGATTTATATTTTGTTTTATTAACAGTGAGGCATAACAAGCTTCGACGTTGACGCTAGGGGACGGATCTGTCTGTTTAGGGTAAATTTTTTGAGACAACACCGTCACCGAGCTCTCGTGACGTAGTTTCTTAAGGCTAGCAGATCTATTTCGAGTAAGTGGCCCTTTGTGATTCGGTCGACGACCAATCTGGTTTGTGATCTGCCTTGTTATCATTGAGACATGACGAGCTTTGGCGTTGACATTAGGGGACGGATTTGTCTGTTTAGGGTCAGTTTTTTGAGACAACACCGTCACCGAGTTCTCAGCATGTAAACATTGCTCGTAGCGTAGTTTTTTAAGGCTAGCAGATCGGAATTCATCTGTATTTTTTTTGTTGATAGATTTATCTCTGGGCATAGTGCATTTGCGTGTGTGCGTGTGTGTGTGTGTGGCGTTTTATTATTATTATTATTATTATTATTATTATTATTATTATTATTATTATTGCAATCGTTGTTGTTATTGTTGTTGATGTTACTAGTATTGTTCGCATATTTAACGTTCATTTTTTTTTTTTTTGGTTTCATTCCATTTTTCATAGTGAGTAATCACCGTTTCCATTATATCAGAACTGAAGTAGCCATTTCGTTTGAAGCTCATCATTATTAGCAATTTGACGAAAACAAGATTAAGAACCGTTAATGTTTATCAAAGCAACATTGAAACATCTTCAGATGTCTGAAAGTCAGTGCAATAACAGATGTGCCTCTTCATTATACACCAATAATAAATGTGTTTCGGTGTATGTCTTGAGCTGCTCAAGCAGAAGATGGTGATACGCACAAATAAAGATACAAACACCAAAGGATATGTATATGTATATATGTTAGTATGTATGTATGTATGTATGTATGTATGTACACAGGTATGCATATGCATAAAAATAAAATATGTATATATATATATATATATATATATAGGCATAAATATATACACATACTACAGAGTATAATCTTACATGAATATATATATATATATATATATATATATATATATATATATACATATATATATATATATATATATATATATATATATATATATATATATATATATATATATATATATATATATATATATATATATATATACATACAGAGAGAGAGAAACAGAAAGAAAGGGAGAGACAGAGAGACAGACAAATAAATAGATATATATATATATATATATATATATATATATATTTATGTATATATATATAGATAAATAGATAGATAGACATATAGATAGATAGAGAGTCATACACATACGCACAGGTATAGTTGTACAAAGAATGTAACTCTCACAAGATTTCTCGGAATTGCGCCTCCTCTACGTGGCTTAGAATATCGTCGCCGCTGAACAGGTTCA
Organism: Octopus bimaculoides; assembly: GCF_046866305.1. NCBI lineage: Eukaryota > Metazoa > Mollusca > Cephalopoda > Octopoda > Octopodidae > Octopus > Octopus bimaculoides. The sequence goes on along the minus strand of NC_142930.1, from coordinate 156,562,975 downwards.
AACCGTCAAATATAGGAGCAAAAGTGTTCTGACTCTCTGCTTTCTGCTTATAGCTCATCATACAGATTATGTCAGCGTGTTCTGACTCCATGAAGCTTTAAATAACGTTAATTTCAGTCAGTTTGTTATGACATACACTTATTCAATACTTTGCCTATGTATCTCGTATTGAAAACTGGAGTAGCGACAAAAGAAGATTTATGTAAAAGTAGAAGGTAGTCGTTTTGCTTTGTAGTGCTTTTACGCCTCTATGAAACCTCCAATCTCTACATTGATTACTATCGTTATACATTACATGTATATTGGTTACCTTCACACACCCAAATTCACAGAATCACACAAACATAGACAAATATGTATATATACATGTGTGTGACGGTGTGCATTAATGTGTATGTGCATTTATATATATATATATATATATATATATATATATATATATATATATATATATATATATATATATATATATATATATATATGTATATGTATATAAATATATGTATGTATATATATATATATACATATATATGCATATATATATATATGTAATATATATATATATACATATATACATACACATATATATATATATATATATATATATATATATATATATATATATATATATATATATATATATATATATATGTATCTATCTATCTATCTATCTATGTATATATATATATATGTGTGTGTGTATCTATATGGGTAGATAGGTAGGTACATATATCACACTCACAGATATATACACACATCCACACAAATACACGGCAGACAATCACGCACATACCCCAACACAGCGCATGTGGTTCTTTCCTCAGACACATATACACGCATGCTCCCATACGTACATGTACACATCCATAGAAGCTCACACAATGTCATGCTGGAACACACATACACGCACACTCGCTAAACCATACACACGTGCTCACTCAAACACATTATCTTTATACATACACCACCGCTTGCGCCCATACATTAGCCAGATCACAGTTATGTCTCCTTCCATTCAACCAATTGCAGTTAATTCGACATGTGAAACTGCTAATCTGTTTTTCTTTCCTCATTCCTTTCTATCGATACGTGTAGCCAAGAAACGTCAAAAACTTTTTCCATCACTGTCTCTTGTTTCTTGTATATTTGCAGCATATGTATGTATATATATATATATATATATATATATATATATATACATATATATATATATATATATATATATATATATAAATATACAGACACACACTGTTTGTGTGTATGTTTATATATACACACATATGTAAAGGTATATATATATATATATATATATATAGCCGTGTATGTGTACTTATATAAATACAAATATTAATATTCAAATATATATATATATATATATATATATATATATATATATATATATATAGGCGCAGGAGTGGCTGTGTGGTAAGTAGCTTGCTTAGCAACCACATGGTTCCGGATTCAGTCCCACTGCGTGGCATCTTGGGCAAGTGTCTTCTACTATAGCCTCGGGCCGACCAAAGCCTTGTGAGTGGATTTGGTAGACGGAAACTGAAAGAAGCCCGTCGTATATATGTACATATATATATATATATATATATATATATATATATATATATATATATATATATATATATATATGTGTGTGTGTGTGTGTGTGTGTGTGTGTGTGTGTGTGTGTGTGTGTGTGTGTGTGTGTGTCTGTGTTTGTCCCCCTAGCATTGCTTGACAACCGATGCTGGTGTGCTTATGTCCCCTTCACTTAGCGGTTCGGCATAAGAGACCGATAGAATAAGTACTAGGCTTACAAAGAATAAGTCTCGGGATCGATTTGCTCGACTACAGGCGGTGCTCCAGCATGGCCACAGTCAAATGAATGAAACAAGTAAAATAGTAAAAGAATATGTATGCCCATATGCATATATCTATAAGTGTTTATATTAGTATACATGTATATACGTATTTCTGTTTATGTGTGTGTATAAAATTGGATGATGTTGGAACTTATAGCAGGCTATTTCTATTTCATAAAATACATAGACGCACGTGCATGTGCCCATGTTCTTGGGAAGGTGGTCCCTTCACCCTGCTGGTCAATTCCCCCACCCCAATATATATATATATATATATATATATATATATATATATATATATATAGATAGATAGATAGATAGATAGATAGATAGATAGATAGATAGATAGATAGATAGATAGATAGATAGATAGATAGAGAGATAGATACATACATACATACATACATACATAAAACTTACTTGGAAGAGGTATATATATATATATATATATATATATATATATATATATATATATATATATATATATATATATATATATATATATATATATATATGCATATATGGGCACAGGACCTCATGAAACGTGTACAAGAAAGTACGAAGCATGAATACATACATTGAACATGAACTATTCTTTCGAACAACGAAAGACACAAATGGAAATCAAAACAAACGTAAGGAGCGACCCTTCAGCAGTTGTTGGCTGTTTCTCTAGTCTTGTATTTCGAGCATATACATATATATACTATTGCTGGGAGTTGTCATTGTCTATTTCTTTTGCATTTAGTTTAGCTCAGTATTTTGTTTTATAGCTTTTGTTGCTTTTTCTTCTTCTTCTTCTTCTTCTTCTTCTTCTTCTTCTTCTTCTTCTTCTTCTTCTTCTTCTTCTTCTTCTTCTTCTTCTTCTTCTTCTTTTTTTTCTTCTTCTTCTTCCTCTTTATTAACTTTTCTTTTACTGAAGGTAAACCTTTTCCTGTAATTTAGCATTTACATAGTATTTTTCTTCTCTTCTTGTTGCTTAAGTGTTGATTGTCTACTAGTTTCGTTAAGGATTGACAGATCTTTCTCTTGTCTTCTATTTTTTCTGGATATTAATTATCCACACGGTTCGTTTCGGTGGTGGTACTCCTATTTGGATGGGCCTGAGGGAGTATCCTGCTTCTTTGGTGACCACAGTAGTTGCTGCATGTATTATATCATTTAGCCTGTTGATATTGACATTTGGTTTTTGTGGTTATTAGTTCAGTGACAGCCAAGTTCATGCTATTTATTATTATTATTATTATTATTATTATTATTATTATTATTATTATTAGTAGTAGTAGTAGTAGTAGTAGTAGTAGTAGTAGTAGTAGGAGGAGGAGGAGGAGGAGGAGGAGGAGGAGCCGGGGGAGGAGCCGGGGGAGGTGTGATGTTATTATCGTTAGCTCCATTATTCGTTATGCGTGAAATATATCAATGGTTCTTTTTCTTAAAATAACAATTACATACATCAAGCAAAACATCTCGGAAAACATGCTTGATTGTATTCACGCCTAAGGCATATATTATATCCAATGTTAACGAAAACTTTCATTATTAACAAAAGTTCAAGATTAAAGCCAACGTACTAAACGTTGACAAACTGTGCGTAGGAACGCCATAATAATATTTACTTATTCTGGTATTGTTATCTTCCATAACATTCTTATATCTATCCTTCGACTTAATCTGTTAAAGTATGTACAGATATTGTGTATCACAGCAGTTCTCTCATTTATGAGTGCACGAGATACGTATTTCTTAATTACCATAATGTTTTAAATTCTCGTTGGTAGACTCCACGCACGCTGTTTTATGCTTGTTTCTTCCCAGGTATTTGTATAGAGCTGAATTGTCCCGCATTTTTACCCCTCTCGGGGATTCGAAATCCTCTCTTTGACTTCGCACTTAATCGCATTTTATTGCACTCCGTGCATTTCTCTACTTCAAAGAAGAGCTTCATGAAATTGTTAAACTTAACAATACTTCGTTTTGCTTATAGCAGAAAATTCTCAAGATGGATGATATTTTCGGCTTATATTTTCAGGTCACCCATGAAGACGGGATTACGGATTATCTATTTCTACTTTTTTATATATAGTATCACGGATTTGTTTTGTTTCTTAGGAGTTTTAAGCATAAGCATCTTAGGATGGAAAGAAGACCGGAAGTATTGTATCCTTGCAGCATCCGAACAGACATTAATCCCTGCTTGATTTTATAGTAATTGATGACCGTAAGAATTGTTAGTCACATCTTCACTGTTGTGCTACTGGAGTTCAGAATAATGCTATCAAATTGATGTACTTCCATTATTGTGAAAAGCCAGGCATATTCTTTAGCGTATTTTCATTTCAATCACTAGCATTTTATTAACGTTGAGTTAGTCAATTGAGCTGGTCTGCTTCCCTATCTTGTTGTGAACAACATAACTTCCACATCTCAGTTTTGGTTTGTAAATGTTCAGTTATTAGTTTGGCAGTACTGACAAACAAGTTGTAAGTCAAACATGTAATTTGGCACGACACATTTTTTCTAGATTTTTTCTTCTGGATTTTTTCGGCGAGTGGGTTTATTTTGTGACAGTACACTATATTTTCAATGATAATCAATGTTCAATGCGATGATGTTTTCAGTAACAAAGCTACTAAAAACAGGTGTTGTAATGTTTTGCTGGGCTTTCTGAAACATTTAACGTATTCTAACTAGCTTTTTTTTTCTTATGTTTACCTTAGTTTCTTTTCTCAAACGTGTTTCCGAAATGTTTCTTATGCCTTTAGAAGTCAATTTTAGACTTATATTGTTTTCACTGAAGTAATTTTCGAAGTAATGTCTTCTTATCTCTAATGATTTCTTTATGTAACCTATAATTTGAGGCTGATGTTGAATCATACGAGTATTTTCTGTAGTAATCATTTCATGACCTACGTTTTACTTTGTCCTCGTATGTGAGTATTTTTTTTGATATTTTAAAAACAATTATCTAGAAGACTTATCTACTTTCATGTCGATTACTTTATTTGTTTCTCTACGAAATCTTTGCTATGGCTTTTTTTATTGTGCTCATCTGTCCTATATTTTCTATCGTTTGTCTTTTGCAAGTATACATCTCACATCTTCATCAGAACGTCTTGTTTCTATTCATAAATCCGTGTTTTGTCCGTAATAGCGTTTCACCAACTTGCTTATCGTCTGCCGTTTTCAGTGGAAAGTGGTCAATATACGAAAGATAGTTGGTTGCCTGAATGTCTCCACAAACTATATTTCCGAGTTCAGTTATGTTTAATGTTTTGGCTAAAGGTATTAGCCGACGGGGGAAAAAAGTGGAGAAGTTAAGCTGGTTTCAACTATATGGATATGAACCGATATATACTTCTAAATACATTCTGTAACAAGTTTTTGAATGTATGAAGAAATATTTGGCTACATAAAAAAAAGTTTTACAGAAACGTAGAAGAAAGTGAAGAAAAAATAACCCATGTAAGGGCCATTCCCGGACACGTTATTCCGCGGTACATCATTTTCATCAAGCTACAGTCCAAGACTAATCATAAAGTGAGTTTCCGTTCTTGTTATCTAGTGTGGTGTCAGAAGCTTACACTACAAGATGAGTCATGTGTCTGTTGGAAAATATAAGATACAATGTCCAGGGAAAGATTGTAGGCATTGACGAAAGCAATACGAATTCTACTACCTTCAGGCCAAAAACCACCCATGTTTCTAAAGGTGACTTATCTAAACTCCAAAGAATTCCTCTCAACACATGGCTACGATGCTCTCCAACTACATCATCTCCTGATCAGAGATGCACATACCGTCAGCCACCAAGAAACATGCTCAACTGGTTAAGGTCAAGCAGCTGACAGGCAAATCTGTGGTATTGAGCAGAATATTTGCTGTAGCCCATCTTTTATACCAAGACAAAACAAAGTACATGGTAACACTTCCAATCAGTTAAGATCAGAAGCCATGAGAGTCACTGCCTGGTACTGCATACAGGACATTTATTATTATTATTATTATTATTGTTCAGTAGTTTTATTTTTATAACGTGCTTTCACTTCACTACCGAGCGCAGCTCTGTGCGCCTTGGGTATGTGCTGTGGTTTGCTGTGGTGCTCTTATGTTTACTGTATTGAAAGTGTTTTGCGTAGAATGTGTGCAGTACCCAGTAGTGCAATTTTCTGTATGTTATATATATTTGTAAGTCCTGGTGTTTTTGTTATGTATTTGTCTGAATATTTTTTTATTATACCTAAGGCACCTACTATGATAGGAATTGTTTCTGTTTTTAGACTCCACATTCGAGTTATCTCTATTTCCAGGTCTTTGTATTTTGAAAGTTTTTCCATTTCTTTTAGAGAAACGTTGTCATCTGCTGGTATTGATACATCAATTAGAAAGCATTTTTTTCTTCATGATCTTTGACAACTATATCTGGTCTATTTGCCTTAATTTCTCTATCTGTGTGTATTGGCATATCCCAGAGTATGGTTGCTTTCTCGTTTTCTGTGACCTTTTCTGGCGTGTGTTTATACCATCTTTTTTCCGTTGTTATTCCATAGTGTTGGCATAGCTTCCAGTGTATATAGGTCCCAGCTCTGTCGTGGCTGTGAATATATTCCTTCTTAGCCAGGACTGAGCAGCCAGAGATAATATGATTTATTGTTTCTTGTCCATCTCCACATATTCTACAGTTACTTGTTATATTTCTTTTCATTATGTGTTTTTGGTAATTTCTGGTGGGGAGGCTCTGGTCTTGTGCAGCAATTAAAAATCCTTCAGTCTCTGCTTTGAGTCCTGAGCTTCTCAGCCATTGCTGGGATTTTTCTCCGTCTATTTCTTTCACATTTAGTTTAGCCCAGTATTTACCATGTAGGGGCTTTTCTTGCCATCGTTTTATCATGGTCCGTTGCTGTTCTAGTTTTAGTTTGGATTTCATTTGTTTTATAGCTTTTGTTGTTTCTTCTTCTTCTTCTTCTTCTTCTTCTTCTTCTTCTTCTTCTTCTTCTTCTTCTTCTTCTTCTTCTTCTTCTTCTTCTTCTTCTTCTTCTTCTTCTTCTTCTTCTTCTTCTTCTTCTTCTTCTTCTTCTTCTTCGTATTTGTTAGGTAGATTGATTTCTTGTTTGTATTTGTCAGCTTCCTTAAATACTGAAAACAGTTTTTTTGTTTTGCTCGTGTTTTGTGGCTATTTGTATTAGCTTCCCTTGCTTCTGGAGTAGGTATTTTTGCAGTCCTATGGTGGTTATTTTATAATAGTTTTCTAGCTGTATAAGACCCCCTGCCACCTTCTGTGCGTTGTATATATAGCCTTTCTATGTCAGATTTTGGGTGGTGCATCCTATATCCTGTCATTATTTTTCTTGTTTTCCTGTCTATTTTACATAGTTCGTTTAGTGTCCAGTTAAGGATGTTGTAGCTGTAGCTTATAACTATTATTATTATTATTATTATTATTATTATTATTATTATTATTATTATTATTATTATTATTCCCGACACTTAAGACAAAGAGACCCATTGTATACATTGATAGGCCACACCAGATTGATCATAAAAAAATAGTTACACGAGTACAAATCTATTATGATCATTGTTCTTGGAGCTACTCTTCCTTTTATTGTTGTTTTTGTTGTTATTATTATTAAAACGACGAGCTGGTAGAATTGTTAGACTGTCGGAGAAACGCCTTGCCATAATTGTTCTGGTATTTACGTACATCATCCTCTTTTCGTAGTCTTATTTTAAGCTGTACATTTATTACACAGCTGAGTGGATCTGCCTTGTGTCTATATTCTCTCTCTCACTCTCTCTCTCTCACTCTCTCTCTCTCACTCTCTCTCTCACTCTCTCTCTCACTCTCTCTCTCTCACTCTCTCTCTCACTCTCTCTCTCTCACTCTCTCTCTCTCTCACTCTCTCTCTCTCACTCTCTCTCTCTCACCCTTTCTCTCTCTCACTCTCCCTCACTCTCTCTCTCTCTCTCACTATTTCATTCCTCCCAACTCACTGCCTTCTGTGCGTGTTTTGTGAGTCTGCACATCTACATATGTGAGTGTATGTGTGGAGGCGCAATGGCCCAGTGGTTAGGGAAGCGGACTCGCGGTCGCAGGATCGCGGCTTCGATTTCCAGACCGGACGTTGTGAGTGCTTAATGAGCGAAAACACCTCAAACTTCACGAGGCTCCGGCAGGGGATGGCGGTGAACCCCACTGTACTATTTCACCACAACTTTCTCTCAATCTTTCTTCTTGTTTCTGTTGTACCATTATTTCAAAGGGCCAGCCTTGTCCCACACTGTCAGGCTGAATCTCCCCGAGAACTATATTAAGGGTGCACGTGTCTGTGGAGTGTTCAACCACTTGCATGTTAATTTCACGAGCAGGCTGTTCCGTTGATCGGATCAACTGGAACCCTCGTCATCGTAACCGGTGGAGCGTCACGATGTGTGTGTGTGTGTGTGTGTGTGAACGAGAGAGAGAGAGAGAGAGGAGAGAGAGAGAGAGAGGAGAGAGAGAGAGAGAGAGAGAGAGAGAGAGAGAGAGAGAGAGAGAGAGAGATCAATATATCAACATTACCTAGAATTTTTCTTTAAAATTCTCTACGTCGATGATATCCACAAGATAAACTCTGATCAAGCAGAGCAATGGTGAAAAATCAATCCATCCGAGCCCATCCTGTTTTCTATTCAGAAATAATGCAAGTACGACAGTATGATCCAGTGTATCCGCATTTCAGTGGGTTGTATGTGATTTCAAGGATATTTAGTTGTTAATTCTCGTAGGGTGACCTACTATGTAAAGAGTGCTTCCACTGTACTATATTCTGTTATTCACGTACGTGCATTCTAGGGTTTTGTTATGTTTACATACATCCCTTACTATCATTTCTGAGGCACCAATTATTAAGATTATATCTGTATCCAATCCTCACATTCTGGATATCTCTATATCTAAGTTTCTTTTTCAGTAACATGGTATCTTCTCTCAATAATACACACAGATACACACATACATGCATACAGACACATATATGCATACACACACACACACTGGTGCACATATACGAACATACATACACGCACCTCTGCATTCACACGCATATCCATACATATATACATACATACATACATACATGCATACATACGTATGTACTTGTTTGTATCTGTGTATGAGCGTGTGTGTATGTGTGAGTATGTAGGTTGCCTTTCTTTGAAATAATATGTCAATTAGGAAACGTATTCTCGGAATGGACTTGAAGTATAATAGTTGGGCTATTTTCCAGCTTTGAATCCCGGGGTTCTCTGCCAGAGCTGAGCGTTTTCTTTATACACATCTAGTATGTTTAATCTTGCCAATTCTTAACATGACATATTCTAGTTTCATACATAGTTTTAAGTTGTCGGAGTTTTTTCATTACATTTTGTTATTATTTCTCCATCTTCATCACAGCTGGGTGTTATCCCAGCGTCTGTTCTATATTTCTATTTTGTTGGCTTCTCTCGATACAAAAACCAGTTATTTTATTATGTTTCATTCTATTTTACTACTTTATTTTGTTCTTAATGCGTTGTAGCAATCTGTATTACTTTTCAAAAATATTTAACTAAATGTGTTTTTGTTTCTTATTCCTACAGTAAAATATATTAGAACACTAGTTTTTTCTTAGTTGCAAAATAATTCTGTCTCACTGAACACACTAGAAATATAAATTTTAGAAACGATTATTTTTTATTTATTTCATTGTTTGCTGTATTTTCTAATGTGTGTACGTAAACGTTTACTTAAGAGCCAGGTGAGGAATATTCGAAGTGTAACTTATTAATGGAATAGCAAGAATTTTGAAACCTATTACGTTATTAATTTATTACAATTTAGAAATATGTATTTCAAGTATCATTCTTATATATATCTATAATATTAATAATTCTCTAAGAGGTTGTTTCATTCTGAGTGTTGTAAGTATTTATAAGTCTGTATTTCGTGTAATTCTCTTATTTCTCTTTCTTTATTGAACGTACGTTTGCTGGATTTTAACGTATATTATTTTTGCTCCGGTGATCTTGATGTTCTTTCTAAACGGAATTCATATCATTTTCACAACTGACTTTGTTACATCGTATTTAACGAATGTTCGGTTAGTTGAAATCTTCAGCAGTGAACGACAGATGCAGTTACTCCGCTGAATGATTGGCACTAAATCATTCTTGTGGCAGAATCTTTTTATGACTTTGATTAATGTGTTCGTATAAGAGAGAAATTGAATGGATAAATCGAATTATCTGTGAATCGTTCTTTGCTTTATAAAGATAGTCCGGTTCCTTCCTTTGCGTGTAACTTACCACTCTCTTATTTATTCTTTACATACAAACAATATTTCTTCCTATTAATGATTTCAGAAGTGTATCAAGAATTTCATTTGTCACATAAAAAAACACTTAGCCATATTCATGCATATATTTAAGGTTAAATGTATATCCTGAGAAGAAACACAACATTTATAAACCCTAGTTATATTTTGTGAAACGTACATATGTCTATTCTTATTGGTAGACTTGTAAATCTAACAGAAATAGGTATACATAATTATGGTTGTGGTAATTACTGTTTGATTGAGGGAAAATTAAGCAAATAAAATGTTTTTTGCGATATACATCTCTTGGAGGAGCTGGGACTTATTACTAGGGTCATGCAACATCAGAAACCCTCACCTAGGCAAACCACAGTTTTGGGGTCTAATTGAGATCACTGCATTAGGACAAAGGCGTTTTCTCAGATCATATACCTACACTGAAGCCTTTCTTTTGTGTGTGCTATACTCGTGTTTTTCTTTAATTCCGAAACGTTTCTAAGTCTGTCTATGGTCTAATTCCGTTGCTTGTGTTTTCTAAATACTATTGTGCACTTTTAATTATTTCCATCCTTCTTCGCCAAGATAAATATTTCTAAATCAAATTATATATAATTCCTTCTAAGAATCTGTATATATTAATTTTAACCACATTTTGAAGTGATTATCTACAACGTCCAAGTTGAGATCCACTACACCCAAAGGACAATTGTGTCTTTCCGTAGCATTTCTATTCGTGTTCAGTCTGAAATAGATGAAATAGCATCGTGGTATAGAGTATGTTTAGTATATTGTTTTTCAAATATTTACTGGTTTCGTTAATTTGGACAACTTGCTCTTTAGATAGTATTTGCAGATTGTATGCTGTGTTCTTATGGCACATATAATGTATTGTAAGATATTAGCAGCACGAACGTACTAAAATTTTCTAGAATCCATAGTCAAGGATTAGGTTTTCTGATAGACAAATCATTCAATGCTCAGAACATACATTCTGTTACTAACTTACGGAATATGGCATATTTTGATCAGTAATTGAACTTACAACCATATGATGTCATTGCTCTAGAACCTTTTGATCTGTTGAAGTCAGTTCTCTTCCTCATGTTATAATTTATCTTCCGATCTATTAGAGTAATCAAGCTTTGTAAACTGCTACTGACACAAAGGATATGAATCCTTCGTTTCAGGGAATTGTTAATTTTTGTTTTTCACTCTAGAAAATTAAAGTGAATTTTCCCTCAATGTTCTTTCAGATATTTTTCTTTCTGCTTCTCTTTTCAAATTTTTCAAATATTTTCCAGTCACTTTGTGTCTACCTACTTTACCCAGAATATTCAAACTGCATCACATCCTGATGCATTCTTATTGTTTCCTTCGCTTAGGCTTCACGCAGAAAATATTTCTTCAGTCCATTGTTCAGACGCTGCACATTCATATCCGTCGCGTTCCATTCTTTCTCTTTATATTTACGCACCTCCTTATACTTCAACTACTTTTCTTGCCATTGGCTATATATTGATTTAAACTTTTTTTTTAATCTAGCATTTCGGATTGTGGTCAAACAATTTCTTTTGTAAAAGTAATCTTTGTCGCTTTTCGTAAAAAAATGAATTCTTTCCGATGTTTCAAGGATCCATAATTGTAGACGCTTCGTTTCTGTTTTTTATAGTTGGAATACGACTGATATTGTTCTGTTATAATGGTGTAGTATTCGTCTTTATTTCTATTTGCGTTTATACACTATTGATTTCATTCAAACTTGAGACATATTTCATTATATATATATATATATATATATATATATATATATATATATATATATATATATATATATATATATATATATATATATATATATATATATATATATATATATATATTCATTTAAAATACAGAGATGCCTATAATAGGACATCTGACCCGCTCGAAAGAGCAGCAAAATGTATTTTAAATGAATAATATATAGTCTATATATAGTGTATTTTAAATGAATAATATATAGTCTATTGACTGATTTTTATTCTCGCTAGACCACTGGTGGTAAATAAAATTTCAAAAATTTGTTGGCTACCCTAATTTATTAATAAATAAATATATATATATATATATATATATATATATATATATATATATATATATATATGTGTGTGTGTGTGTGTGTGTGTGTGTGTGTGTGTGTGTGTGTGTGTGTGTGTGTGTGTGTATATGTATATACCATTCTGTTTGCAATCCACAGTTGTTTCCCTTGGTGTAAATATTCCTGTCTGTCTTTCTGAGGAAGAACACGTTCTGCTTTCTAGCTACTGTGTCTGCTGCATATATTGTTTCATTTATCCGACGAATACATACGTTTGTATCTGCTTTCGTTAAATCTATAAGAGCCAACATAACGCTTATTCTTTTATTTATTGCTATTGCAACATCATTATTGCAATTAAGATTTCGGCCGTTTCCTTCTATATAAAACGTATATGAATTTCAAACTCTTCCCTATTTATATTTATCAATTCGAAGATGAAGGCGCGTGGCTTAGGTATTAGGGGCATTCAATCATGATCGTAAGGTCGTGAGTTGGCTTTACGGCGGCGCGTTGCGTCCTCGGACAAGACACTTTATTTCACGTTGCACCCGTCCACTCAACTGGCAAAAACGAGTGGCTTCAAATGGCCAACCTTGTCACACTGTGTCACGTTGAATCTCCCGAAGAACTACGTTAAGGGTACACGTGCCTGTAGAGTGTTCAGCCACTTGCACGTTAATTTCAGGAACAGGCTGTTCCGTCGATCGGATCAAATGGAACCCTTGCCGTCAAAACCGACGGAGAGTGCCAGTGACTATAAATTCGAAATTGTCCATCTTTAGTATATATTATATCTTTGAGTATCTTTCCCTGTATGATTTTATTTACAGCTTCATTCGTGGTGGTCTGGCACAGTTTATGCTCACCAATATCCTGTAGACACAGTACGGTTTGCTTTCGTTGTATTGTCTTAATGTATTGTCCCATAGTACTCTTCTTAATATCAAACATCTTTAAGGTGACGAACTGGCAGAACCGTTAGCACGCCGGGCGAAATGCTTAGCGGTATTTCGTCTACCGCTACGTTCTGAGTTCAAATTCTGCCCAGGTCGACTTTGCCTTTCATCTTTTCGGGGTCGATTAAATAAGTACCAGTTACGCACTGGGTTCGATGTAATCGACTTAATCCGTTTGTCTGCCCTTGTTTGTCCCCTCTGTGTGTAGCCCCTTGAGGGCAGTAAAGAAATGAGAATCTTTAGCACGCCGGGCAAAATCCTTACCGGCATTTCGCTCGTCTTTATATTCTGAGTTCAAATACCACCGAGATCGACTTTGCCTTTCATCCTTTCGGTGTGGATAAAACAGGCACCAGCTGAGCGCTTAGGCGGATGTTACCAATTTACCTCCTCCCCCAAAATTGCTGGCCGTGCACCAAAATTGGAAAGCAATATTAAGCAACTGTGATCACTACGTCGGAGAAAGTGGCACGTATGCTTTGAAAGTACAATGTTCCGATGACGATCCCAAGGTGCGTAGCTCTGCACAAGAGGGTTTTTCAATCATCTGAGAACAATTTAATATACATGCCTACATTCGTATACATTTGGTAGAACAAGTAGCATAAATACAATTCATAACATGAATATGTGCACACACACACACACACACACACACACGCACACACACACACACACACACACACACACACGCATGTTCTTCTTCTTCTTCTTCTTATTATTATTATTATTATCATCACTATTATTATTCAGTAGTTTTATTTTTATAGCATGCTTTCACTTCACTACCGAGCGCAGCTCTGTGTGCCTTGGGTATGTGCTGTGGTTAGCTGTGATGCTCTTATGGTTATTGTATTTAAAGTGTTTTGCGTACGATGTGTGCAGTGCCCAGTAGTGCATTTTTTTGTATGTTATATATATTTGTAAGTCCTGGTGTTTTTGTCATGTATTCGTCTGATTATTATTATTATTATTATTATTATTATTATTATTATTATTATTGTTATCATTATTATATGCCTTCCTGCATTTCGTCTGTCTTTATGTGCTGAGTTCAAATTCCGCCGAGGTCGACTTTGCCTTTTATCCTTTCGACCCCAGAAATTTGAACGCAGAATCTGGCGATGAGCAAAAAAGCTGCTAAGCAGTTCGCCCGACGTACTAACGATTGTGCCAGCTCGCCGCCATATCAATGATAATTATAATCCTTTCTACTAAAAGCAAAAGATCTGAAATTTGGTGGGAGCGAAATAGTCATTAACACCGACCCCAGCGTGTCATTGGTTCTTAATTTATCGACCACGAAAGGATGAATGGCAAAGTCAACCCTCGCAGAATTTAAACTCTATTATGCTGAGAGATTTTCCAACTGTAACGGAGCATCATTTTTTCATATCCAAACTATATGGAAAGTTGTAATATGATCCAAAGTGCCGTTGTTTTTAAAATGTTGGCGAGTGATTTTTAAAAGATCTTACTCTTAAAGAATTCCTACGATTCTGCGTATTGTATAACATTGCTCTTTTAAAATTCAATCACCCAAACGGTGACCAGGTCACACAGCTAATAAGCTTTGCGCATATTTGTTGTTGTGGCTACAGTTATTGTTAATCCCAATTCAAAAGTCTTTCATGAAACCTATTTTAAATTTACTTTGAATCCGTGACTTTTATCACATATTCTAATTGCGCAGAGTACGCAGAATTAAATGTCTCCATTTTTCTTTTCTTTTCTAATGTCGTTTGGTAGTAATCTAAGGGAGATTTGGCTATAGTTTCTAGATTCTGAATGATCCTATATAGCTTCCGTTAGTTATCTCCTACATTAGTCGTTCAATCCTATTATAACACGTGACGTTGACTCCATTAAAGCAACACGATATTTGCATTCCTTTTCATACATAACATCTGTTCGAATATTTGATTTCTTTAAATCCATTTTTCATTTGTCTTATTATTGAATTCTTGTATCAGTGATCTCACAAATGTCAGTAATATAATCTACACATGCTTCAAGTATTTGTTCCTTATACAGAATAATAGTGTTAATTTCTGCCAGCAAGAACTCATTTGATCTGCACGTGTTTCTTTTCTTCCAGACGTCTTGAATCTCATATATTTTTGCTTGTTTTATTTTTCTTCTGAATCAGAAGCTTTGATCTTTTTCTATGAGTTCTCACATCTTCTTTGCGTCAAATTTGTTTTGGTCGTACTTTTCTATTTCGTTATTTCTGCTTTTCTAGGTTAATCTTGTTTTTAATTTTCTTTTCGCCGTGTAGCGTGATATCTGTTCAATTTCATTTTCTTTTCTCTCACATCGTAATTTTTCTCGTTTTATTTTCTTTAAATCCTACCGCAAAGCTGTCAAAACAAATGCTTTCTTGAGACCATTTTATAGTAGCTTCTATTTTACAACGCAGACGTATTCTCTTTGATGTACCGAATTAGATTGTAGAGCTTTAAATTTTTAGAAGTTTCCTTTTCTCATTCTTGCTATAGATTTAACGTTTTTAATTATATTTAATCTTAATGGCATAATCCAATTTAACGACTTTTAATCAAAGTTGCATTAATTTCGGTAAGTGATTTCATAAATTATTTCAATTAGATACGAATTAATCATATACTATATGAAGAGCGATAGGCAGATTCATTTGAGTGCTAAATAAAATGTTGCATTATTTACCTACATTCCTTTGCATTCTGATTTCAAATTGCACTGGTTCTTTTTATTACCTTTCATTCTTAATAGAATTTCAAAAATTAAAATTTGACCTACTGACATCTATTTCTCAAAATAATTTTTGCTGGTTTGCATTTCTTTATCAGCACAACATTCCAGTTGTGTGAATTGTGTATATATTTATCTAAACTATCTTCACTGAAAATTTCTAAATATATAACTAACATTTTGGTAAATTGGCGTTCTATGAAATATTTGCTACACCTGAAATAAAGAACAAGCCATTACATGCATCTGTTATTTCTCTTTTCTTTTACTTGTTTTAGTCATCAGACTGCGGCCATGCTTGGGCACCGCCTTCAATTTTTAGTCGAATGAATTTACCCCAGTACTTCCTTTTTAAGCAAGGTACTTATTCTATCGTTGTCTTTTGTCGAACCGCTATGTTACGGAAACAGAAACACACCAACATCGGTTGCCAAGCGGTGATGGCGGGGCAAATACAGACACAAATACATACACACATAGATATATATATTTGTATATATACGACGGCCTTTTTTCACTTTCTGTCAATGAAATCCACTCACTAGGTTTTAATCGGCCCAAGGCTATAGTAGAGGACACTTACCCATGATGCTACGCAGTGAGACTGACACGGAACCATGTGAATGCCAAGCAAACTTCTTATCCCACAGCCACGCACGCGCCTATTTGTTTTACTTGGCATATACAAACATTACCAGTACTATCAAACTGTTCATGAAGTGACGCTTTAAATTCAAGAACACACATTAAATACTAGTTGACCCCGTGTCGTCAAAAATGACGGTTAATTGTAGTATTTCATATATAAATAAAGTACAAAACCAATTTTAGTAATTCTTTTACTACCAAATTTATAATATACCTTTTAACTGCAGTCGTTTTATATTCCTGATACACACAGGCAATAATTATTTTCTCTAATAAGCGTATATATGTATATGCTTGTATAGATGTGTGTGATTGTAATAATCATTATTAACAAAACAAATACAATATATATGGTAAATCAAATTAATACACTTGTAAATGTTATCTACTGGTTGTCATCTATTTATTTTTTTACTGATGGAACGCTGGTTCACACATACATTCATATACTTCCTTTGTACACTCACACACGTGGAGGCCCAGCGGTTAGAGCAGCGGACTTGCGGTTATAGGATCGCGGTTTCGATTCCCAGACCGGGCGTTGTGAGTGTTTATTGAGCGAAAACACCTAAAGCTCCACGAGGCTCCGGCAGGGGATGGTGGCGAACCCTGCTGTACTCTTTCACCACAACTTTCTCTCACTCTTACTTCTTGTTTCTGTTGTGCCTGTAATTCAAAGGGCCAGCCTTGTCACACGGTGTCACGCTGAATCACCCCAAGAACTACGTTAAGGGTACACGTGTCTGTAGAGTGCTCAATCACTTGCACGTTAATTTCACGAGCATGCTGTTCCGTTGATCGGATCAACTGGAACCCTCGACGTCGTAAGCGACGGAGTGCCAACAACAACAACACTCACATACATACACATATATATTCACACAGATTTGAAACGCTGATTCTCTTTCGCCGTAGAATTTCCATCCTGCCACTACTAGTTTGCCATCACCCCTTCCTTCCTTATTCATCTATCACCCCGTAATTTCTCATTCGTATGTTTTGACGGAGAAAAAAGAAGTGTATTATTATAGTTGATAGTTCCCAAATTAGACAAGCTGCTTTGTGGAGATGTATGTCCATTTACAACCACTTAGTACTTTATAAGGAAACAGTCATATTGACTTTCAAATCAATAAATATGGTTAATTAATATGTTATATGTAACATAAGGTGGCGAGCCGGTGGGATCGTTAGCACGCCAGACAAAATGTTTAGCGGCATTTCGTCCGTCTTTACTTTCTGAGTGTCAGTTGTGAAGTAATTCACTTAAGCCTTTCACCGAATTTGCTGGCCTTGTGCCAACATTTTTAACTTATATCATACGTGTGTGTGTGTGGGGGGGGGGGGGCGGTAGTCGCGTGGCCTAGTGGTTCGGCTATTACACTCACGATCTCTAGTTCGTCGGTTCGATTCCCATTCCGGTCAGCGCGTTCTGTTCTTGAGCAAAATAGTATATATCACGTTGCTCCAGTCCGCTTATGATCAAGAGAGAGTGTTGACATGCTCGCTTAACCAGTGCATTGTGATCAGCGATGTGTAACAGTATCTGATAGTCTGGTGGGTCACGAAATCACTTGATGTCATATATATAACACGTTACAACTTTCAAAGAGATCGTGATAGCACTTTTTGATTGACATAATTTATTATACTTACCAATATCTAGAGGGCACAAGACCAGCGACTTAAGAGAGGAGAAGGCTCGTCGAATACGTCGACCCCAGGAATTAACTGGTAACTTATTCTATGAACCCAATATGTAGAAAGGGCGGAGATGATTCTGGCAATGTAGGACTTAGAACGCAACGAAATACGGATGGCACTTTTTTTATGACTGAGTCCACCGAACTTTACCCACATAAAACAACATCAATAATGTCCGCACTTTATTATGTTGTATTATGAGGACATTATCACTAAATGTTTACACAAACGCAGGAACTGAGAGCGAGCGAGAGAGGTAGAGAGAGAGCGAGCTGGGCGAGAAGTGAAAGTAAGAGAGTAAAAAAAATATCCTTTTATGGTTGAACATTGCAAAGTCACGACATCAGGAGGAATGATACGTGACAATATCAAACATACATAAATTTTGCAAAACATTGAGGATTATGCATTATACACACAGGCATGCATACGGACATACACAAACACATACACAAACACACATATATATGCAAATATATGTATATATCTCTTTTTACATACATACATGCATACCTATATGTTTGTGAATATATATGTGTAGATATATACACGCACAAACCCGCGCGCCTCCCCCCAAAATATATAATATATATATGCATATATATATACATATATATGCATATCTATTATACACATATATGCATATATATATGTATATATATATATATGCATATGTGTTGTAAATGTATATATATATATATATATATATATATATATATATATATATATATATATATATATATATATATATATATGTATGTATGTATGTATATATATACGGTAGATTTCTCCGACTATCTATAGAATACTTAAAGATGGTATCCCACCATGGCCATAGTCGAATGACTAAAACAGGTAATAGATAATATATATTTTCTTATTTGTTTCAGTCAGTTGACTGCAGCCATGCTGGAGCACCGCCTTTTAGTCGAACAAATCGACCTCAGGACTTATTCTTTGTAGGCCTAGCACTTATTTTATCGGTGACTCTTGCCGAACCGCTAGTTAACAGGGACGTAAACACTCCACCATTGGTTGTCAAGCGATGGTCGGGGACAAGCACAGACACACAAACGGACACAAATACATACATATATATTTTTATGTATATATATATATATATATATATATATATATATATATATATATATACGACGGGCTCCATTCAGTTTCAATCAAGCAAATCCACCCTCAAGGCTTTGGTCGGCCCGAGGCTATAGTAGAAGACACTTGCCCAAGGTGCTACGCAGTGGGACTGAACCCGGAACCATGTGGCTGGCTAGAATAGCAAAAGTAAAGTAAAATATAGTGAATAATAACAATCCTTTCTACTAATGTCACAAGGCCTGAACATTTTAGGGCATGGGATTACAGCAACCCCTGTGTTTCACTGGTACTTGATTTATCGACCCCGGTGGAATTTGAACTCAGAACGTAGCGATGGGCAAAATGCCACTAAGCGTTTTCTCCAGCACGCTAAAGATTCTGCCAGCTCGCTACCTTTAATAAAAAAAAAAAAAAAAAAAAAAAAAAAAAAAATAATAATAATAATAATAATAATAATAATAATAATAATAACCCTTCCTACTTTAGGCACAAGGCCTGAAATTTGGTGGATGGAGACAGTCGATTACATCGACCTCAGTCTACAAATAGTACTTAATTCTTCGACCCCGAAATGATAAAATGTAAATTCGACCTTGGCGGAATTAGAACCCAGAATGCGAAGACGGGCGAAATGCCGCTAAGCATTTCGTCCAGCGCGCTAAGGATTTTTTCCCGCTCACCCGCTCTCATAATAATCATACAGACGTTTAATGAACATTTTACTTTGAAGTCGGAGTAAGAGTTCCTAAAATTTTTTAATTGCAGCTGAACACCATATAATGCATACGAACATATATGTGTGCGTTATTAGCTGTTTATGCATGTATGTGTATAATTAGATTTGTATGTATGTCGGCATGTGCCAAATTGTATTTGAGTGTGTTTGCGTATATGCATACACGTATCTGTGAGATGAGTGTATGCGTGTATGTATACATGTAATCATGATTGTGTAAAGAACATTACCAAGAAGAATTTTTGATAGGAGATTTATCTGTAAATTTGATCGTAGCAGCAAAAAACAAAAGCAAACACATTTGTACATCTAGTAGCTTGGAACAGCTACCGCAGAACTATGTAATATCATTAAAACAGACTCTAGAAAACTATATTTGCATTCTCTTAACATAATTTTATACATTCAATAGTTTTTGCAACCAGTTTTAGTTAGCTATACGACTATATCTGTACTATTCTCATACGTGTAAAACCTATGTATAATATTGTTTATGTGTCACGTGTTTTCAACATAAGCGTTTAAAGAAACGTCTACTTAAAATACCTGTCACATGAATGTTATGAAATTTACCTAAACCAAACCAAACCACACCAACCTGATTATAGATTTTACTGTCGATATATACAAGTTTGGCAGAGCTTAGAAATAAAGGATCTCCGCTGAAAGCGACGTTGGACATTTAGCTGTGCGTTCACATGCATTATCTGCACATTGGATTAGAACCTAATCTGACTGAACGTTCTACGTTTCCATGTAGAGTTCTTGTAATTGCCGGTTCCCCCAGTATGTATGTATGTATGTATGTATGTATGTTTGAGTTTATGTATGTATTTATGTCTGTACTTATATATAATACATATATACACTCAAACAACCAGCGTAGCGGTTTTACCACGGATTCGAATATTTTGACAATTTAGACAGGATCATATTGTGAACAGCTCTCGCCGAAGTCAAGATATACGATATCAGAGTTCGAACTTGATCTCTAGGTATAAGGACATCATCGATGTGATGTAGAAGTTGAGTTAGACCTTTTCTACCACAGCGAAAGACATGCTTGATGGCATTTAGACGGTTGTGGCTTATATGAATATTCGCATGCATGTGTATCCTTGTGCATGTATTCACACTTTTCCAAACCCTCACATACATACATATATGTGTTTAAATGTGTTTATATGTATATATATATATATATACATATATATAGTATACAGTATGTAGGCACTCCGTCGCTTACGATGCCGAGGGTTCCAGTTGATCCGATCAACGGAACAGCCTGCTCGTGAAATTAACGTGCAAGTGGCTGAGCACTCCACAGACACGTGTACCCTTAACGTAGTTCTCGGGGATATTCAGCGTGACACAGAGTGTGACAAGGCTGACCCTTTGAATTACAGGCACGGCAGAAACAGGAAGTAAGAGTGAGAGAAAGTTGTGGTGAAAGAGTACAGCAGGGTTCGCCACCATCCCTTGTCGGAGCCTCGTGGGGCTTTAGGTGTTTTCGCTCAATAAACACTCACAACGCCCGGTCTGGGAATCGAAACTGCGATCCTATGACCGTGAGTCCGCTGCCCTAACCACTGGGCCATTGCGCCTCCACTAGTATATAGTATATATAAATTACAGTATATTTTTGTATGTTGACTAACGCATACATTTCCACAATTCTCAACCGATTTTCACTAAAATTTGCACACACCTATGTCCCAAAGATGGTTATGCATTATAACATTTTGCTCAGAGCTGCTGCGTAAAAAGACAAACCGGGAAAAACGGTGGATGACACGTTTTTTCTCTAATTTGTTGTATGTACATAGTTTTTTGTTGGATGTAGGATCTTCCATACTTTTTAAAATCTATATCGTCGTATATTGGCATTAGAGAATATTTTTTTAGTGGTTTTTCACACTTTTTGCTTTATTATTTATTTATAAGTTGTAATTGTATATTATTACTTGGTTAGAGAATATTATAAAAGTGAAAATATTTTGTCTATTTATTTCGACTCTGATTAAATTGACTAGGAACAGTGTACGCGATGAATATCCAATACCAAACAATCTTAATCACCATATTTAAACTGCATTAAGCTTTGAAAAGCTTACCTTTACGTATTCTGAGTTACCTGAAAGGTGATGTTCCCTTCTCTCTCTTTTGTTTGTTGATACCTTTCTTTGCCTACCAATGCGTTGTTTCGCTTTAAGAATGCTTATTTACTTATCCATTATGATATTTCGAACGTGACATCTTTTCACTGCGAACTGCTAAAGATTCAAAGCAGTATTCGTGAACTGAAGTCAAACTCTTCATGTCTTCATTTTTCGTTACCTGAAGTCAATTTCAGAGTGGTCGTACACTGTAAGCACGTAACAAATACATTCCTTTAACTCTAATTATTCAAGTAGATTGCCAATTTTGAACGTACCAATCATACTTCTCTCCGAAAAAATAGCTCCCTTTGCCGTTGAATAAAAAAAAATTTACAGAGGGGAAGTTTCAACGTCTTCCTTCAATTTCCTTACTCCATTTATGTGGGTGATTATGACATGAAATTTCGTTTTCGCGTAAAACAACTATTTTTTGTAGTCATGATCCGTAATCTACGCCCAAAACACTTCAGCAGCTCTACTTTGCAAACTTATATGTTCTATGATCATTGAAGTGCAATGATATATGTGGGTGTGTGTTTGTGGGTGTGTGTTTGTGTGTGTGTCTACGTTAATATTTTATAAGCTTAAAGCTTATAAGCGATCTCCACGTACTGACTAAAGAAAATAGTCTAATATTGTTGAGTTATTCAGCTGAGGTATTATATGTATTAGATGAATTTCTTCTTCCAAAAGCTGTTAGAGAAGTTAGTCAGTACCCTGTATTACTTGGTGATGGATATCATTGCTATTTCCCGTATGCGCAGCTTGCTTTTCTGCTACGAAAATTATACAGTTATGTAATAAATTAAAATATGGAGTAGATCTGTCACGAACATTCCAAGTTTGGATAGAGCGGTCATGTTAGCGGTCACTGAGCTTGGATATAAATTGTGACAGGGAAATAAACTTAGCATGATCGATAAGAACAGACCTTACAAGCGACAAGTATAGTTCGGCCTTAATAGCAACTCGCCTTTGCGTTTCCATCCATGAAAGGTATACGAAATATCACAAATGGTTTGCAAGCTTGAAACATCATGTAATGTACTAAAGGATCTTCATGTTTAACTACCATGTATGTACAAAGTGCGGACAAAACGGACACCATCCTATGCTGCATAACATTTAAAGAAATCCCGCCGATTTTTAAGAAGTAATAGTAGAAGGAGAGGAGCTAAATGTTGATGGTCTTAGTTTAAGAAGATTGTGTGAGCAAAGTTGAACAACTATATATACATCTATATCTTTTGATATTGATATCATAATGATTTCAGATGTCTTCAGAGTCAGCATTTAAAAAAAAAAATATTTAATTGTAAACATTTTAATTTACATTATGTTAAGAAATTGAAAGCTATATAATCGACGGTGTATTTGCTCTCAATTTCACTGACTCTGTCTCTCACTCTCACTCTCCTCTCTCGTTTCCTTTCTGTCAGTCTGTCTCTGTCTGTTTTCCTAGGTAAAGG
>NC_142930.1:156526700-156531700 GCF_046866305.1 Octopus bimaculoides | reverse complement strand
TTTTGTATATTTACATTGCATATTGTTCTTTTTTCTGCTATTTTTCTATAATGTTTTATTATCTCATATAATTTTCCTTATCAAACAACTTTGTTCACATTATTTACATTATTTACATTTGACGGATATTTCTCCTCATCTTGTTTGTTGTTAACACAACGTTTCAGCTGATATACCCTCCAGCCTTCGTCAGGTGTCTTGGGGAAATTTCGAACCTAGGTTCTCATTCCTAACGATGTTACTATTATTATTATATTATTATTATTACTATTATTATTACTATTATTAATCAGGTCGCTGCCGTGAATCGAACTCGGAACCTTGGGGTTAGTAGCCCTCGCTCTTAACCACTACGCCATATGCCCGTGGTTAAGAGCGCGGGCTACTAACCCCAAGGTTCCGAGTTCGATTCACGGCAGCGACCTGATTAATAATAGTAATAATAATAGTAATAATAATAATATAATAATAATATAATAATAATAGTAACATCGTTAGGAATGAGAACCCAGGTTCGAAATTTCCCCCAAGACACCTGACAAAGGCTGGAGGGTATATCAGCCGAAACGCTGTGTTAACAACAAACAAGATGAGGAGAAATATCCGTCAAATGTAAATAATTCCTCATCTCTTAAATATAGAACTGAACTTTGTTCACAGTTTTGCATTTTATATCTCTTATTTTACTTTTTACAATCTTAGAAACCCTTAATATTCTACGAAACTGTCAATGACTATAGTTTTAACTTGAATGTCTAAGACTATTTCAGCATTCATTCCAGATCAATTATTCCAACAATACTGCTTATTGTGTTTTAGTATATTTTATCACTTTCTCCTGTTGTGCTTCACCATATCTAAGAAATTCTTAATATCTTAAGGCTCATATGTGTTTGTACGCATACGCACGTATGCTTGCGTGTATGAATAAATAAATGAATAAATGAATTTATATATATGTATATATCTAATGAGCTAAGGCTTCAATACGTAGAATATCTTTCAATCAGCTAAGAGAATAAGGATAAAGCTATAATAAAACTGCAATGCTTGTTAAATACAGCTACTCAGCGTTTCCTCGTCGATAGATTAGCAGTTTTTCAAGCTGAGAAGAAGACTGTTTTCCGGTTGCGTTTTTTTTTTTTTACGTAGATGACGTTTAAACAAAGGACGCTGATAATGAAGACAAAAATAAAAATACAAGGGAGATAAATAACCAATGCTACAACAAACTACTACAAAAACGTACAGAGGATATCAATGGCTTACGTTGTGTTTGGTGGCCTATATTTAAATTCCGCCAAGATATACTTCTTAAAATGTAGACTTAGAGAAAAACTCTCGTTTCTGGATCTTAAGTAATCGCTAAAGGTTCTCAAATAAGAGATATAGTTGTTCAAGAGAACATACTGAACTTCATGACCCGTTAATATACGGTCAGGTTTTGGAAATGATTTTTATGTTTGCTGTCGTACTTATTCCCTTCGTATTTAAGCCTCCAGATTAAAACTGAAAGGTTCGTTGAATGTCTTTTATCACGAAATGTAGTTGTTATATCGGGATTTTAATTTTCGTTCGACGTCTACGATATAACGTATGATTTGTGTCCGACCGTTGTCATAGATCACTGAAACCTGTGTTTTATAAAGAACGGAGGATATATTGCATTTCTGCTCTAGAGTACATTTAGATTTGTTTGTATATGTGCATCCAGGATATGCTTGCATCGTCTGTTGCTTATTGATATGAAATATCGTAATGGAAGGCAAAAAAGGTTATTTTGTGTCTGTTAAAAATTTTATAGTATTTATGGTTTCTAGGAAAGAGGAGAAAACTGTTATCTACTAACAGATTTCTACCTACGTTTGGCCTAAGGGAGAAATGCAGGGTGGGGCGAACCATGGAAATTTTCGAAAGATAGTTACGACAATATAATAGAGTGGGTCGGTGTTGTAGAAGATTTTATCAGTAAAGCCGCTACCCTGTAGAGACGTATTATGATATACATCAGCCTTTTAGAAGAGGGGAGGCATGGGATCTTACGGCTAATATCAGAAATTAAGTTTCTAAATGTAATAATGTAACATGTGGGTGACAAGAATATTTATTGATATATTTAAGGTTCTCTTTGATTTTGTGAAATGGCTTATCTATATGAATGAGTTTGGAGGCCTAAGGAAACATCTAAAATGTTAGTTCAAGTTAGTTTAGTTTCGATAGAGAGCTTAAGTCATAAGCAATTGAAGGTAGAAATTAATTACTTTCTAAAGAAAAACAGGTATTACGTAACATGTCACACGGAACTTCGTGCAATGGCACTAAAAACAGGTTAATGCCGAAACAATTGTAACTATGCTAAATTCTTTGTCTTCTTATTTGGGTTATAAAAGTGCGTGTGCCTGTGTGTGGTGTGTACGCGTGTACGTGTGTGTGTGTGTGTGTGTGTGTGTGTGTGTGCGTAGTGTGTGTATGTGCGTGCGTACATGTGTGTTTTACATGAATTGACTGAACTATAATTTGTTAAGTGTCATTCAAATATAACTTAGACAAGAATGCTGCAGGCATTCTGACTTGTATTGAACGTTTTTTTTTTTCGTATAAATCAAATAACATTAACTCACATGACACGTACAAGGAAATTCACTTCTCTCACTACTACAAATGAATTTTCTATGTATTTGCTGGTCAGAAAAGAAGGTTCTAAATGCAGACAAAGGTAATAGAATCGTTTTATAATAAAAAATGTTATTTACGTTCACCGAAAGATAAAGGTGCACTTGTTCTGGCTGTTTGTTTAATATTTCAACTGAATCTAAGTAATTAGTTATTTGGGGAGAAAGTTTGGCATAAACCATTTTGTAGTGTAGATTAATCTTTGCTAAGTAGCTGAGCCACTTGTAGCTGTCACTCATAATTGAAATGACGTTTAGTGTTAAATTTAAGAAATCGTAATTATGTTGTGAAAAATTGACATTATTATATCTAACGGGCAGTTCGAAGGACGCGCACTAATTTTCTGTTCCTTTTATAGATGACAAGTTTGAGTGACCTGTGAATTTTAATAACGCGGATAGCAGAACAGTCATAAAATCATATGCAACCTGCCAATCAATGCCAAAGAA
Organism: Octopus bimaculoides; assembly: GCF_046866305.1. Taxonomy (NCBI): domain Eukaryota; kingdom Metazoa; phylum Mollusca; class Cephalopoda; order Octopoda; family Octopodidae; genus Octopus; species Octopus bimaculoides. Next base: position 156,528,578 of record NC_142930.1, on the reverse strand, counting down.
ATTACTGTTGAGATAACAAAAAAGCAAAACGTGGTAATTTGTGAGTGGAGATCCTAGGAAAGAGAAATGAAGTGGCCGAAAGCCAGATAAGATTGTGTAGGAGTGTATGAATAGTAGAGCAAAGGCTTATGTGATGCGATAGCACAGGTGAAGTGAGAAGACCAACTCCGCCATATGAATAAGTGGCTGGAGTGTGTTGGTGCTTCTGTCATTGCCAATTAACCAGGCGGTGGCTTGCATTGGGATCGGCTTCGCATAACATAGTTACTTTGTTGTTGTTTAAGTCCTAGAACACAGTATCTCTAGAATGATGAGGCCTTACCAATTTTTTTGAGCAATGTGAGGGAGGTATGTTCAACAGGGTGTACACAAAGTTTGGGTACATGGGGATTAACACATACTTTAAGAAACTATTATTCCTTATATTTAATTGTTTATGTTATGATTTTATTTACTCCATGTACCCACATGGGGATTAACACATACTCTAAGAAATTATTATTTCTTATATTTAATTGTTTATGTCATGATTTTATTTACCCCATGTAACCAGAGTTTGTGGACACCCTGTAGAACTGTGCAGAAACACCTACGTTGCAACATAGCCATGCGAGTTTGGGAGAAGCATTGCATTTTAAAATTTGATAGAGCAGGCTTAGGTGAAATAAATCTTGATCATTGAGGGCAGTTTCTGCTATACTCTAAGCTTTAGCTTCGTTAGAAGATATCAGCTGCGAATGTAAGATCAACAATATACATTGAGTTTTACAATTTCAGTAAGCTATTGTTCAAGATTAGAGGGAAGGCAGAAAAACCTTGTATACTTGACATATGTAGTGACTGAGTCTTTGTGATTTTAATAATGGCTCTGTCCACATAGGTAACGCTTCCACAGCTTACCTTGTCTCAGCAGATCGAACTTTAGATGTCTAAATTACATCAAAATCCTTTAAGTTGAATTATTGGTGAAGAGTACTTCTGATCAGCATAGGTTTGGACATTGTTAAAGATTATCTTTAGTAGAAAATGTACATATATAAACACACACACACTCAGCCTCTCTCTCTCTCTCTCTCTCTCTCTCTCTCTCTCTCTCTCTATATATATATATATATATATATATATATATATATATATATGTGTGTGTGTGTGTGTGTGTGTGTGTGTGTGTGTGTGTGTGTGTGTGTGTATTCCAAGAGAGTAAAGGTTGTGAATCCAACCAACTGAGGGATAATATTTATCCAATATACTGCTGGTAGAATACTCAATTATTAATACACAAGTATTTTTTCATTGCATGGCAATTACACTACTGAATGTAATAAATGGGTGAGGGAAAAAAAATTTTAGCCTTAATTTATACAGCAATAAGAAAATGGAGGGGATCAAGAGGTGGCATTCATCAACTTTTAGACATTTTGTTATGTCTATTTTTTTACTTAAAAAAAACAATTATAACAATACACATACATGTATGACATATTATGCTTTACATATATAATATATATAAATATATAAAAATAATTACTAATGATTACTGGTATTTTTATATATTATATATGTAAAGCATAATGTGTTATACATCTGTGTATATTGTTATAATTTTTATTTTTTAACTAAATAAATAAACGTAATATGTTTAAAAGTTGATGAATACCACCTTTTGATCCCCTCCATTTTCTTATTGCGATATATATATATATGTGAGTACGTCTGTGTATGTGTGTGTGTATGTATGTACATATATATATATATATACATATATATATATATTAATCACCCATCCTTTTGGGATGTGATATTCAGGTGCCTTCGCATAAGTACCATATTCAAGCCTTGAATCTATATCTAAACCGTATATATATATATATATATATA
>NC_142930.1:156514200-156516700 GCF_046866305.1 Octopus bimaculoides | reverse complement strand
AAAATTGGTAACACAAGCAGGACAGTGAAAACAAACATGAAGGACTGTTAAGCCTAAACGAGGTTGAGGTGGTGAACGCGTAAATCAAGCTTGAACAAGAGAAAAACAAGAACACGATTTTCTTTTTTGTTGTACAATTTCCATGACGTCCTGTGCCCACATATGCATATATACATACATACATACATATATATATATATATATATATATATATATATATATATATATATATATATATATATACGTATAGATGTATGTGCATATACGATCTTTTTACTCTTTCGTTTTTCTGTCTTTCTCTCTTATTCTTTTCACCTTCTCTTCTCCCACTATTCTATCCTATTAATCTGTCACTCTCTGTCTCTCTCACTCCTCATCCCTTGCTTACGTGGCTTCCACGTGACCATCGCCCATCTTTCTTTCTTTTCCTAAATTGTGTTTCTTTCTTTCTCTCTGTTGTAGCTGGAACAAGGAAGATGTGTTCTTATCTGTCTTCTGTCCAAGCTTGATTTACGCGTTCGCCACAACAAGCTCGTTTTCAAATGCAAAGGACATATTCCTTTTTTTTTACTGCCCGTCTCTGTCTGTCTTTTTTATACTTGTGGGTTCTAGGTAGTTACCAGCAGTTAGTTTGATATGAATTCTTGTGTTTGACTGTTTAAGCAGCAGCAGCAGCAGCAGCAGCAGCAGTAGTAGTAGTAGTAGTAGTAGTAGTAGTAGTAGTAGTAGTAGTAGTAGTAGTAAAATGAGGTGGCGGAGAAGAAGAAGAAGAAGAAGAAGAAGAAGAAGAAGAAGAAGAAGAATAAGAAGAAGAAGAAGAAGAAGAAGAAGAAGAAGAAGAAGAAGAAGAAGAAGAAGAAGAAGAAGAAGAAGAAGAAGAATGCGGGAGTGGTATGACAGTAGCAGGATGTTAAATGGTCAAGTGACTTAAAAGTAACATCTTGTGAATGATAGTAGTTATTGGAATTGTTCTGAATAAATTCTTGAGGTGATTGTTGCGAATGTATCGTTTTAGGCAGAAAAAAGGAAAATGTCCCTTGCATTTGAAAAACTATGGAAATAATCTTTTTAAAAAACATTTCATTTAACTTTCACACAATTTCATTGTTTTTCATGCTTTACTCTAAGTTGAAAAAGTCTCATTGACTGAAACCGGTACTAAAATGTTCTCCATGATAAAATTATTTTAGCATTTTCTACCTTGACTTATTTTCCTTTTACATATCAACTGGTGCGTTACTTTTCAACCTTCTACATGTATATATATGTGTGTGTGTGTGTGTGTGTGTGTGTGTGTGTGTGTGTGTGTGTGTGTGTGTACATACATACACACAAAGACTGTTTCGTTAATTCACTTTCTCTCATTTGTCAAATGTCAAAAGATTTTGCTTGGGTGCGTACAGATTATTCGCCTACCGTGACATACATTCTCAGACATTTGTATACGTCGCACACTACATCTTCACATACACGAGGCTTTATTAAAAATTAAACACAGCAATATAAATATAGACATAAATTTGAGGATGATAACCATCACTGTCTTCTCTTCTGTTTATATTTATATTCTTGTATATTCTACACTGTGATGTAAACGTCATGGGTTGTTGACATTTCCCATTTGTCAGATTTGTTACTAGTATTCATTCCTTAGCAGAAACAACACATTGTCTGCTGCGGTGATAATGTTCCCCTCTCTCTTTTTCCTTCAGTCTAGGGCAGAACGCATTTAAATTCTTATTTGCAAAGCAAATGTGGAAATTAGTTTTCCTTCTAATTACCTTGACTAGGATTATACTGCCTCCAGGAAGAAGGATCTGGTCCGAAATGAGGTCTATATTCTTTTGTGACGTTTGTATTAGGAGTTCAATGGTCATCCGGAACCAGTTCTCCTTTTTCGTCTGATAGGCTTGGAGGATTTTCGAGTTTTCGAAGTCTATCGTCACTAGATCAATTAGTCAAGGAATGACTATTTCTGGCGGCGTCTGTTGAATGATGACTTTGACCAGTCACTGACCGCAGAAGAATGGAACTAACAACAACCCCTCACTTTTGAGGGGATTCAGAGAGAGATGCTTGGCTTCTTCCTCGGTGTGGAATCGAACGTCTAGCATTCCATAGGCCCTTCCTCTTTGTTAATATTCCTTTAGATTCCGGACGGAAACTAAATATTTTGTATTCGAGCCTCTGTGGTTCTTTCCACCCTCCTTAATTTTAAACCGATTTTACGGTACATCACTCTGCCAAATATATATACATCAGTATATATATATATATAATATTTTTTTCTATCAGTTATTAAAAATAGAACAAAATGACTCGATTCTTTTCAGGGCCAAGGTCAGCGCTCTCATTGATCATTACTAATAGTAAAAGAGTGTGAGATAGCGTTTGTCTCTTCATCGGACAGGAATGCCCATCGCTGATCGCTTCGCCATCCGCCGAATCTCTTTACCGACCTGTGGAATTTAATCTATTCACCAAGCTTTCTGTTTTGCTC
>NC_142930.1:156499200-156511700 GCF_046866305.1 Octopus bimaculoides | reverse complement strand
ACCTGCGACCAAACTAGTTGTGCCTTTTATGCTTAGTATGAAGAACCAAATCGAAGATTATCGATACCTCATAATTTTTTTTCATTTATATAAAACAAACTAGGCAATAAAGCGCCTGAAACCTACAGTAAGTTATGTTCTGTGTACAGAGAGAATGTTATTAAGAACGTGTGTATTAAAAGTGGTTATCATTATTTCGATCGGGTAAATTTTCGCTTCAAGTTGTAACTCACTTTCACCAGCCAGTTGAGATTGATAGAGACACAAACACATATTATACAATCAGGATGATCGCAGATATATCTCAAATATCCAAATCGAGTAATGAAATTCATCTGCATCAACTAGGCTAGGTCAGGCTCACCTCGTTCAGTAGATTTCTATCTGCGATTCATTGCAGAAACGAAAAAAACAAAAAACAATTTTGAAGAGAAATGTGACAGGGGAAGAAAAATGGAACATCCATAACAATGTGAAGCATAACAATCATTGTGAAAGCGTGATGAATCACCACAAACTATATGCAGAGCAGGACTTCACCCGAAAAAGGCTCTGCCATAAATTTGATGAGATGGGGAGGGTGTTGTATTTTACGAGCTTCTCCCCCATGGTAGGGCCATAAATTTGAAGGTGTACTGTGACCAGGTGAACAAATTAGACACAGTGACCCTTCAGAAGCGTCCAATACTTTCTAGTCGTAAAGACATTCATAGTCTTTCATTTTGCCAATGCCGCTGACAGACCTTTTTAGACCTTAGGTCTACCGATTTCTACCTGTTTCGAGCTCTTCAAAATTCTTTGGATATAAAAATTCACCTGGAAAATAATTTTTCCCTGTAAAGGTAAGAGATTCTTTGAGTAAAGAATGACGGATCTGCCCCCAAGATACAAGCAGATGATGCTGGAACGACACAGTAATATCATTGATTAAATAAATCGCTGTGTGCTTACAATTTGTGTCTTACTTTCACTTTAAAAAACGGAGTGAACATCTTCGCCAACCCATTATCAGCACATACGAGTATGTTTGTGTGTTTCTTTGTGTGTACCCATGTTTATTTGTCTGTCAATGTGTATGCATGTGTGTCTATATATACAACATCTGATTCATTTACTTTTTGTTTTGTCAATGAGAAATGGATGCATGACTGATATATGTACGTATGTATATATGTGTGCATGTCTATATGATGATTAAATATAGGTATATATACTTATACAATTGTTTTATGTAGCCGTGTATATGTTTGAAACAATAGCTATTTTAGCTACACATACACACACACACAACAGGCATACACATACACATAAAATTATACACATACAAGCAGCTAAGCATCTTCACACTTATACACAAATCGGTTATGGAGGAAAATGGAGAAAAAGTGTAAAACTGTTGAGAATTATAATTATGCTGTTCATTCCAAAATTGTTCAAAAACTACCGTCACTCTTAAACAAATAACCAAAACTGCATACAAATAGGGGCCAGCCGAATATTTGGCTGACAAATATACATTAAACTTTGATCCATGAATATCTTTTGTCCAATCACTGCCTCTTATATCGCAACTACTGAAGTATCTGCTTCTCTGGACTGGCCCACGTCGTACCACCACCTCTCAAACCCTCTCGAGGCACTCATTTCTCCTCCTATGACCAATCATTGGTTGTTTATACTGCAGGCCCTTACATTAATCCATACACATAATCCTTCAATCCCTGGATTAGTATTCGATAGAATACCATCCCTAACATTTTTCCTACAATGGTTCGAGTAGAACTATAACCCGCATCTGGTCTAGTCATCTTATATAAGTTGTAGGTACAAGCCTTTCCTGCGGAGGTAAACATTACAAAATGACTAAGAAATGCGATTAGTTATGGAAGTAAAGAAGATAGGTTTAGTTGTTATGGCCAGAGAAGTTTATTTTAGTATTGTAAGTATTGTTAAATTGTGATAGATTACTATATGGAAAGAAAGATTGGAAAGTTTAACGATGATAGAAGATAGCTCTGAGATATTCAGTATATTGGTTTGCTTCTGAATCATTCAGAGTAAAAGAAAAAAAAACCGTTATTCTATAAATACCAATAAAGCATGTTTACAATAACGTAACTACATTCTAGCTAAATTTAGAAGCGATTAAATCTCTACTAAAATGCGAAAGCATGGTGAAACATTATATGAGTAATCTATAACGGTTGGTAAAGGAACACTAAGGCAATAACAGTAATTTTAACATCGAATTTCACTTCAGCGATGATAGGATAGTAATAACAGCCGCATCACTGCATCTTCGTCTGATTCGTTCAAATAATAAGTTTCCCAACGTTCGCATCGATCCAACCAAAAGACGGACTGACACCAATTTCGATGCTTGGCAACTATGTTGAAATCAATGAAATCGCTGGAGAAATTGAATGGTGCACGTTAATATTGGTTTGCATTACTACTAATTCCTGTGCCTCTATGTTTTATATATAAAGGGAGAGAAAGCTAGAGACATACATACATACATAGAGTGTATATATATATATACGTATATATATATATATATATATATATATATATATATATATATATATATATATATACATATATATATATATATATATATATATATATATATATATATATATATATATATATATATATATAGCTAGAAAGGTAGATAGATAGATAGATAGATAGATAGATAAACACATAGACAGATAGATAGAGATATGTATGCATGTGTGTATATGTGTGTGTGCGAGCGCGCATGCGTAGGTGTGTGTAGGGTTATATCTACGATCACCTCACTTGCCACAAGTAGTAGCCGATACTGCGCTGTCCGGAACCACGTGCCTACCACGCTAAATTTGAAACACTGCAATATTTGTACATCTTTTCCGCTCTCTCTCTCTCTCTCTCTCTCTCTATCTATCTATCTATCTATCTATCTCTTTTCTCTTTCTCCCGCCAAATATCCATGCGCATTTATGAAAATTTATACACACATCCATACATATATAACATGTGTTGTATGTATGTGTGTGTGTATACATTCACATTCACATACACACACACACACACACACACACACACACACACACACACACACACACACATACACATATATATATATGCATGTAGGTATCCTTCATATTTGGTCATGTGTGTGTAAGTTATATTGTGGTGTCATTTAAACAAACTTGCTAATATGTACGTTAGCTAAGAAAGCTATAAATATTTTGATTAATTCCTATATACCAACTTTTATTTAAAGAAAGGTGTAAATATATTATATTTCCAAAAGTTATTGTTGACAGATCCATGAAATTGATTGAACACTGAATTCAATATAAATTTGTAATGAATATCCAGGAGCTATTTAATGACAATGCAGCCTCGTTCGCATTCTATTACAATTCAAGTATCATGTCCTTCAAATTCTTTAAGCTAATATATTTTCTATTATATGTTTGTCTTCAGAAGGAAAGTAAGAAATAAATGTTAAAAGAAAATTCCGTGCCAAATTATATGCATTTCCTGTGAGTTTTCTATAATGGCGTAAGAAACGAAAGAAAATTGAAAAAAAAAATTGTAGAAACAAAATGGAGAATATAACGAGAGAATCGTTGTCATATATGAAACGAACGTAAAAAAAATCACATGATTCTTCTTCATTGTCAGTTTGAATTAAGATCATCTAACATTAATAATTCTGAAATAACTACACAGAATGAATAATTAGGTTTCTTTGTTTTGCACTACACATATTAGTTTTCCTTCGAATATTTTTTTTATTTTATTTTCTATGATATTACTTCTAGTTATCTATTATTCAATTTAACAAAAGCCCTATTATATATATATATTTTTTTAGCAATAAAAGATAAACGAAATAATTTTCTGTAGTAAAAAGAGTTTAGAAAAGGAGTTGATATATGTTCAAATGGTATTAAATACTGATATGAAGAAAGAATCGTTTATTATATTTAGAAGAAGTTAGATCATTAGGTATGATGCAAGTAGCAAAGGCAATATATCGATTATCCAGAGCGATGATGTATATAGGATGAAAATGCAAGATTTGTGCATTTATTTATCTTTATGTTAGCAATATTGGTTGTAATATGAATATATAAAGTTGATAGATGATCGAAAAATCATGGGTGGAGGTATTGTCTCTTACTTGCTTCAGTCACTGGACTGCAGTCATCATGGAGCAGCGTCTTGAATGATTTTCTGTAACAAACCGAACCAGAATTATGTTTTGAATTCTGGTACTTATTCTATCGGACTCCTTTGCAGAAACGCGAAGTCACGTGGATATGAACAAACCAGCATTGATTGTGGTGGACGAACACTTTCCAAAATGCAAAGACATGAATATATATAAACATATGTGTATATGTATGTATGTATGTATGTATGTATGTATGTATGTATGTATGTATGCATGTATGTATGTATGTATGAATGTTTATATACCTAAACATTATATACACGTATGCATGTATGTGTATATATATGCATATGTATATATATATATATATATATATATATATATATATATATATATATATATATATATATATATATATATATATATATATATATATATATAAATATATATACATTATATACACACATACGGAGAAGAAATGAATTTTATTCGTATTCGTATCACTGGAATTAGCAATAAAAGTGAAACTTACTGGATGAGATGTAAATCTGACTAAGACCTGGGAGCAATGCAGGTTCTCTATTATTGTGCAACAGTAGCTGCTATGGATAGAATTCAATAATATGTTACTTCATAATATACACCTTAGTGAAATATTCAAAGAGTATACGTTCAAGAAGCGTCAAATACTATACATCTCTTTCTACACTGGAATGGGATAAGGGATGGTATTTCTCTGCCTCGCTCCTCTTTATTTATGGCTTGTACAGAAAATCATGAGCAGTATTGATGGCTCTTTTATACAAGGAGTTGAAGTCTGCCAGAGAAAAAGGGGAAGAACAATCTACAACTTATAGATTATTCATCATACTCCAACTTGGGTTGATCTTTAGCGGGAGAGGCAGTGTTAAAGTGGGTTACTAATTCTGTACAAGCAAGAACATGTACAACTTCTCCGAAAAACACGGTTTTTGTTTACCGAATTTTATTCTTAAACGTAACAAAAATGACACTTAATGAGATTGAAGTGGAAAAGTATAACTATGCCAAATCTCATGACTGTGCCTGTATTCAGTTATGAGCAATTCGCTAAAGCTCCCCTGTTATATATAAGATTAAAATGAGGAGCCGATGTCTTGAAGTTGAAGCTAAAAGCGCAAATAGATTCTTTTACTTAAGTCACATGTTTGAAGAAAGACAGAGTACCATATGTCATTGCATTTGTTTTCCATATTACTTTTCCATCAACATTTAGAAATTGGAATGTGAGGATATGATATATGTTGTTAAATTATAGATGTCTCTATTGTATTATTGCACTGATACGAACAATGAAATAGGAAGTGTGTATATGAAAGAAGACAACAGACAAATTCACTGAAATCAAATATGAAATATTTGAAGAGAAATTATTTCCAAATTATTTATTCTACTCTTGATGTGTCAATTCATATCCGTAAAGCAGGCACTGTTCTGACTGATCAATAAGTTCATGACAGAAATAAATTATTGTAGAGGTATTAATAGGATTAGTTGCAATTTTTCTTGTTGATTGTGCTGTTATTAATATTACAGCGGCGACAAGCACGGAAGTAGCAGCATTCAACATTTATTGCAGAGAAATAAAAGAAATACGACCTACTTCGAATAACTGGAATTTGAATATATACATTAAGCACTAAATATTTATAAATGAAAATTTTTGATGAGAAACCAAGCAAATTGATAGATTTTAACAGTGATGAGATGATAATGGTTGTAAGTGGAGGAGGAAACAGAAGTTGATGGAGGATTTGGTTAGAACAGGAAGGATAAGTAAATAAACGAATAAATCAAATTTGATGAAGATCATCATCCTCTACATCATTGTCATCATTATCGCAGCCGTCGTCGTCGTCATCGTCATCATCATCATCATCATCACTATTACTATTACTATCGATGTTGTTGCTGTTGTTATTATTATTATATGTTTGAATTTTGTTTTGCATTTGTACAAGTTGGATCCAAGTCTCACCCAGAGACCTCAAGAGACAACAAGTTAGAAGTTCATGTAGGTGTTATGCCTAGGGTACCATATATTTGGATTTGTACAGTTTTGTTCAAGTGAATGTTTAAGAAACCATAAGAAAATTATGTGTTTGCTTTAAAATTTGAGATCACATAGACAGTATTTTACGTAGGATATGGGCAGTTCCCATGAGCACTATCTTTTGAACTTCAGCCATTATTATTATTATTATTATTATTATTATTATTATTATTATTATTATTATTATTATTATTATTACTATTACTATTACTATTAAGGCGGTGAGCTGGCAGAATCGTTAGCACGCTGGACGAAATGCTTAATAGTATTTCGCCCATCGCTAAGTCCTGAGTTCAAATTCCGTCGAGGTTGACTTTGATTTTCACCATTTCTGGGTCGATACATTAAGTAGCAGTGAAACACTGGGATCGATGTACTCGATGAGTTCCCTCCCTGCAAATTTCAGGCCTTCCTCCTATAGTCACCATGCACTCACAGCCCTGTACTTGTCGGGTAATGGCATCATTAGATGTTAAGCCTTATCATTATATAGAGGATTGGTGGCGAGGAATTGCGACGAAGTCACCGGGAAAACTCTGGATGCCATCGACGGAGACGAACTGATTAGTGTGTTCCGGAGTAGTTTCTGGTCGGTGACTACCACGGATAATTTCCAGATGCCCTTCGCCTACCTGTGCTACCTGTCATTACCGGTTCGAGATGCACTGTCAGACGGGTCCGTTTGAGTTGTGCGTATAGTGATGAGACCGTACAGCACGCGCTAGCACAGTGTCCGAACATTGCTAACTTATTGTGTTATACCGGACAACTGCTGTTGCATGTGGGACGGATCTGTCTGTTGGCCGAATCCATAGTGACGTCAGCCCTTCTGTCTTTCTTTAATCGACTAGGCAAGGCAGATTTCTTTTGCCTAGTGGCTGTGGTGAAAGAGCTTGTCTGTTGGACGAGGTTGAAAGGCATGAGGACAGAAACATTCCTGTTTGGTAGAGGCCTCATCAACTTCTTCAAGTTCCACCAGAAAGGAGAGTTAGAGTTGAGAGGGAGTTGTTGTTCTCGAGTGAATTTATTGAAAGGTGAGTGAAAGTTGCAAAAATTGCAAGAGTGGATAATACCGTACTAAGTTTAGTCCTGTGAGTCGGAGAAAAGGAATTGGAGAGGGTACTTGTGTTTAGTATTCTGGGAAATCACGTACAGTGTGGTTCCTAGATTATCCCTAGAGATCCTCCTGTATCAGGATAATATTATAATTACTCTTTTTCCTTTACTTTTTTTGTAAAGTTGTATACAGTGGTATATACAGGAACAGGAGTAATTGTGTGGTAAGAATTTTTCTTCCTAACCATATGGTTCCGGGTTAAGTCCCACTGCATGGTCCCTTGAACAAGTGTCTTCAACTGTAGCCTCGGGCTGACCAAAGCCTTGAGCGAGGATTTGGGTTAGACGGAAACCGAAAGAAACCCGTCGTATAACTATATATATGTATATATATATATATATATATATATATATATATATATATATATATATAATATATTATATGTATGTGTGTGTGTGTTTGTGTTTCTGTATTTGTCCAACTACCATCGCTTGACAACCGGTGTTGGTGAGTTTACGTCCCCGTCACTTAGCGGTTCGGCAAATGGGACCAGAAGAATAAGTACTAGGCTTACAAAAAAATAAGACCTGGGATCGAGTTGTTCGATTAAAGGTGGTGCTCCAGCATGCCCACAGTCAAATGACTGAAACAAGTTAAAGAAATAAAATAAATAATATATATATATATATATATGTATGTATATGTTTATATACATATGTATATATATATATATATATATATATATATATATATATATATATATATATATATGTATGTGCGTGTGTGTGTGTATGTGTGTGCGTATGTGTGTGTGTGTGTGTGTGTGTGTGTGTGTGTATACAATGTTTTTATTATTCATCATTTAATTGTATGTAAACCTCAACACTTTATGCTTGTGTTTATATTGTTCTCCCTCATGTAAATAAAAATTATTATTATTATTATTATTATTATTATTATTATTATTATTATATTAACATTATTATTATTATTATCATTATTATCATTATTATTATTATTATCATTATTATTATTATTATTATATTAACATTATTATTATCATTATTATTATTCTTCTTATTATTATTATTGATATTATTATTATCACTTTTATCATCATCATCATCATCATCATCATCATCATCATCATCATCATCATTCTCCTGTCATCTTCTTAATGATGATGACAATAACAGTGACAACGGCAATTACTACGATGAAGATGATGACGAAAGCTCATTTGTTGCTTTTGCTGGATACCACAATGATGATTAGAACAGCAATAATAGTAATGACAAAATAATTATTTAGGTGAGACTTAGCTATTCATGACACCTACTTTGCAGATGCCACTAAGTGCTACTAGCATTAAACAATTTACTTAACTGACATTTTATTTTCCTTAAGGCAGCAAAAAGTGTTGTATTTTTAATTTTTCAAAGCAATTTACGTTGTCCATTTTCATTGGTATTTTCTCATTTGTAAACGCGATAACAAAGCAAAATTATATTTTATTTCTCACAATACAACAATATTATATTTCAGTATTTGTGCCATTTCTTTTGTCATATTTCACAACTATAATGCAGTTCAATGAGAAATATTTTATATTAGAAAGAACAATCACCTTTATGAAATATATCAGCTTTGGCAATAAACCACAAAAGAAAGTACTAACATATTGAATTTCTATGGTACGAATTTGTCCTTTATAACTTTCTATATATTCAGCTTTCTATAAATTTACTTGCTGTCATACAATATGCTCTATATATACTTGGCCTTTATTGTTTTCTAAATATTCATTATCCTATATATTTACTTGCAATGAATAATTTATTAGATATGCAGTCAAACACTCAACATTGGTAATTTTTAATTTCATACTCTTCAGAAATAGGGCTGTACCTAATAAATTCGTAACAGTTTATTCTCATTTTAAAATGACTCGTATATATTTACGTATGTATGTCATTGTTCAGTTTTATTTCGAGATTTCTTGCCAATAGAGAAAGAACCGGTTTCTAACCTAGATCCAAGCCTCCTTCATTGGAATTTCAACATCAGCAACAGGGTATTTTATATGTATGTATGTATGTGTGTATGTATGTATGTATATATGTATGTATGTATGCATGTATGTATGTATATATGCATGTATGTATGTATGTATGCATGGATGTATGTGTGTTTATATGAGCAGATTTGTATGTTTTGCTTTGTGTGTATTCCCATGTTTATAGTTGTATATCTGGACATGCTCATATATATTTAAATGATAAACGTCTGGAAGGTTTTACAGATTTTTACAGATCCAGTGATGGATTGGATCTGTAGTCTTCGATTTAGCTTTCTGAATTCTGGTTTTGGGAATCCTAATTTCTGAAGATTAGTATTTAGGCGGTGTGTTACATATCCCAGGGCCCCAATAATTGCAGGTATAAACGTGAACTTGTAATCTGGATTGAGTAACTGCAGGTTTCTCAAAAGTTCATCGTATGTATATATGTATATATGTATGTATGTATGTATATATGTACGTATGTATGCATGTGTGTATGTATCTATGTACAACTTTCGTTGTTGTTATTAGTATTAGTTGTGATCATGCCAGCGGTATTCCACGTGATATAACTTGTATATTTCGAACATTTGATGTGAATGTTGTGCTATAAACTCCTGTATTGTTGACAGCTTTTTGTGGCCAAAAGCATTAATTCGTGTATGAAAAATGTAATCTGAGAAAACAAAACAAAACAAAAAAAAAACGTAAAGTACCATATTGACTGCCATGCTTCGTAAAGAGCATTCAACTCTACTATAAACCGCAAACATGTAGTAACAACTGCCATCGTAGCTGAAACTGAATGATTTAAGTTGCCAACCAGCGAGGTGAGCTTCAGCATGCGATAGCAGATATCATACAGAGCTTCATTATTGATGCAGAATGTTTCATCCGTGCTTTCCACCATTTGGTATATTGATAGCACGGCATTATGTAGTTCAACTACAGTATCAGTTCAGCTGCAAAAGGGAAAAGGGAATTACCGGTTCGTTTAGATTAAAAGCTTATTGACAAGCTAATTAGTTTTCTAAGCATGAACTGCACATTGGAATTCTAATATTTCTAAACTTAAATGTGAAGCCGATATACAAATTATATTCTAACGGATATTTATCGGGACGAAATGATTAGGAAAAGCTTCGAATTAGAAAATCTTAAATATTTACGTGCTACAGAACATATGAACAAGATAATTTTACTTTCGACAACCGCTATCAGTGCTGTCGGTAAAGTTGGAAGGAAATCGGAGTGTACTTTTAAACTGCATTTTAAATGTCGTTTTAAAATTTAATTAAAGCCATAATTACGTTATACTAGTAATATTTCCCATTAAGTGGGATTCAGATCGTTTGATATATGGGTAAATTTAGAAGAGTAGAGTAATTTTATACCTGAGATTCCGGAGTTAAGAGGCGTAAATAAAGTATTAAATTTCTCTCGCTCTCAAGGGAAAAATGTTGTAATTAAATTCAAACTACCCGGTATACAAAACAGCTTTTAACTTTTTTAAACAAGTAGGGCTAGAAAATAAGTGTTTATTGGTGTGACGAAAACACAAGTTTCAATAAACTGCCTCATTTACATTTGTGGGTTTTAAAAAGTAAGGTTCATTTATTTTTTTGTTCACTTCTTCAAATCATACCGCACTAAGATGTGCATATCATTGTATTTGAGATGTGCTTGTTTTAGGACTTCATTTTGTTTATAATTACGTAGTATAGTGTAGTAATTTGTTTCACAACTAAACAAATTCCGAACAGAATTCACAAATATATCGCATACCTACAGAGTTCGCAGTTACAGAGATTCAAAAGTGTTCAAGACGCCAACTTTCACCACTAGCCAATTTATTCTAAAATTATAGCTTTCCTGGCTTTTCTATCATTTTTATCAAACTTTTACTGCAGTTAGTTACATTTCCATTTAAGTATGCCGAACTGTAAAAGTCAGCATTGAGACATACGTATAGCATTCAAAATAACCAAATTTGTTTTACCAAAATTATGGTCTTCTGTCTGCCATAAATATATTTAAGCCATGCAGGCATAGCTGTATGGTACAAAAGGTTGTTTCACAAACACGATGTTCCGGTTTCAGTCGCGCAGCGCGAAGCCTTCTGCAAATGACTTCCTATGAGACTACAAGTCGACCAATGCGTTGTCAGTAGGTTTGCTGGGCGGAAATGATAGTATGTACACACACACATACACACACTCACACACACACGGACACGCACACATGCACGCTCACACAAACATATACATATGCGTATGTGTATATAGTTATGAGCTACTAATAGTTTCATACATTGGGGACATTTTCTAGGCAGATTTTAACAACACACTTAGGGTCACCGAGATTAATTGGAGACTTCATGCTGTAATCATTGCGTAGACTGTTGTATAATGAGATTGAAACGCCAGATCTGAAGACAAATAGGTGTTCAATTCATTATTATTTACTAACATCAGTTAATTGGCTGCTAAAATGTATAAACTTAAGAAATCAATCGTCTTACAGCAGTTAAGCAAAAAAGAAAGCCATTATTGTTATTTTTTCAGTAAAATAAAGAATGAAAGAAAAGGAACGGTGTAGACAAGATGTCTATAGAATAAAAGAAGGTCAACTAACTCAGCTGCTATAGATAAAAAAGAATTCTAAGTTAATTATGATAAATGGTTTATATAGTATTAGCGCCGAGAGCAGTCAGAAACTTGGTTAGCGAAAAGCAGTCATATGTACCGATACATCCCTAAACACACCAGCTCACACACACAATATATTGGACTGCCATGTTGGCTTGGTGATAACTATTAATATCCAGTACCGCTGCCGTAGTCTCCTTTAGAGAGACTTAGAAATATTAATATCTCTATTTCTGAAAACCAGTGGATGTATTCCACTGAAATTAGGTAAATAATCTTTCGTACAGACGGTCAGTAGCGACGCCTGCTGGGTTCGGCTGCTCTACATTGATAAGGGGCAATATCCCAAAACTAGTCTGTAGATGCCAGACCAGCAAGGGGAAGCGGCTGACCTCCTCTGTTCGAAGGTTATAATGGACACAGGTTCGGGTGTCACATAGCTAGCTAGAGGCGATGACCTCTTGGAG
>NC_142930.1:156491700-156494200 GCF_046866305.1 Octopus bimaculoides | reverse complement strand
CCTCTTCTGTTGTTAAATGAAATTCGTCTCTGTGATGGATAATATCGACTTCCTGCAGTCTCAAGAAGAGCATATTATTAGTACTGATATAAGAGTTACAGTAAAAATGTGCAATACTTCACTGGAAATAATCTGTAGATAATTTTGAAAATTTTGCACATATTAATTTAATAAATGTGAATATGTTATTAGTCTCGGCATCGATTCTGAACTAAAACGCGAATTAAAATATAATAAAATATATTACAGTAAGGAGGCAAAATGTAGTAATTTTCCATGCTGAAGATAGAAATCAATATATTTTGTAAATATTTCGATTTGAAATAGGAATATTAGACAATAAAAGGAAATATGTATTTCTTTATTGCCCACAGGTGGCTAAACATAGAGGGGACAAACAAGGACAGACAAAGGGATTAAGTAGATTACACCGACCCCAGTGTGTAACTGGTACTTATTTAATCGACCCCGAAAGGGTGAAAGTCAAAGTCGACCTCGGGGCTCACCTCAGTGTTAAGGACAACGAAGCAGAAAAACACAAATCCTTTCTCGCTGCTAGCTACTCTTCAGTAAATCTCGAATAAATGGGATTCCCTCGTGAACATCCCAATTTCTTTTCAACGCTGCTCCTTATATTCAAGATGATGAAACATGATTGGAAAAAGCCTTAGTGAAATTTCAAAGGAATTAAGCAACCTCGTAGCGTGTCTCATGAAATATGTTAACCAGATTTTCAAATAATTAACAGTGCGTTTCGTTGTGAATGAAACCAGGTTCATACAACACTAATTTTATTCAGAGTCCAGATAGACGAGAAATAGCATCGATCATTTTCTTTTTCCGATAGTCAAGGTTGGTGTGAGAACTTGTCGAAAGGTTTTCCTCAGTGTGGATTCCGGCAAAAGATATGGGGTTGCATGAAACCGGATTTACTATTCCCCCGAGGAATTTCCACACGTTTTAAGTTGGTTGAATGCCACACGAAGCTTTGAATGAACCTGACTGAGGATACCATTGAAAACATTTACCCTACTTCCCTTTAAGATCTTCAGCACTTTGGCTGACACAAAACGATGTAAAAACAACAAAATGTATGTCGTAACAACATAGCCATTTTCTAACATTTTCTAAAGGTTCTTGAGAACTTTGATCATACAGGATGTGCGCATTTGTAAGTGTGCTGCAATTTCTTGACTTTTGAAAGAAAAAATACAGTGTAATATAACTTCATTTTATGGATGTTAGGGCCGTTAGAGTTAACACCAAATAAATCATTATTTCTTAGAAAAATAAGCGATGCGATGAAGTTGCCTATATTTTTTTATTCATTTTTTTATTCACTTATTTTCTCACAGAAATTTGTTTAGGTTTTTATGATGTTACATTAAATTAAATTGTAGAATCTCATGCCAAAATCTAGTGTAGTATTTTATCAATAGATCTATCGTTTGGTTGGATGGATCCTGTTATGAGAAACGTAAAAATGTGTGAAGTGTGGCTTATAAACTATAGTAGACCAAAGATGGCAAAAAATTTACTCAGATAATATTTAGTGTTTAAAGGAGTGGATTAAAAAATTCTCTGTAGGGTTTATTTTTTGGGTGATTCTTTTTCCCAAGCAACACATGACTTAGGATATAATAGACGTTACATGTTTACATAAAAAGAAATGTTTCACAATATATGTATATATCTGTATTTCTATATTGAGATTTGTAATATCGATGTATATCTCTTTTTTTCTTAGTGCCTGTGTATCTTTACAAGCTTATATATATGTATGCATGTACATATATATGTACGAATGTATGTACATATGAAGTGTGTATGTGTGTGTGGGTGTGTGTGTGATTATGTTGCTGCGCTCATGATCACAAGATCGTAGGTTCGATTCTCAGACCGTCCGGGTTGTGCTCTTCAGCAAAACACTTCATTTCACTTTGCTTTGCTAGTGGGAGAATGGCCGAATCGATGGCGCTCCGGGGAACACGCTTTATGATATACCTTCCATTTCTCTATATTCTGAGTTCAAATGCTACGTACCTGAAGAAGGCAAAAGGAAATCTTTCCCGGGAAAGCGGGGCTTGTCCTTTGGTTCCGTTCTCATAATTGTTTCAATAATCCAATAACAGCAATACAAAGTATGTAGCCCTTAAAATGGTTTTCTACATTTACAGAGAATACCGAACTGTCTTACACAGGATCGTGTTTTTAGGAATTCCCAATAAGTTATGAATACCCAAATTATGAAGTCAGTTATGTAATAATATGAAATTAGTTTCCCGATAGTAAGAATTCAAATAAAGTATCCCCGAAAAGAGCTTTAATGCGTTCCCAGAGTATATAGAAGATAGGAGGAAATACTAATAAAGTATGTATACTAAAATCGTGAAGCATGTTATGCAATAACAGGCTAATCAGATGTGAGATAATAACAATTCAAAGTAAATAACTCTGCAAAGAGCTGTTGTGTGTTCCCAGAGAATATTACCCTCAGAGG
>NC_142930.1:156481700-156486700 GCF_046866305.1 Octopus bimaculoides | reverse complement strand
AAATGCATATATGTACCATTTTATTAACTGCCATACTAATCTAACAAGTTGGAACAATCGTTTGTCCGCCGCACAAAATGCTTACTGGCATTTTCGTTTTGAGTTCAAATTCCGCCGAGATCGATATTTTTTTCTTTTTATCCCTTTTGGGATCGATGAAATACGTACCATTTGTGCTCTGGCATCGATGTTGTTGATTAGTTCATCCTGCCCAATTTCGGTTTAAGTGTCTAATGTTGAAAGGATTATCTTTCAAATGCTTCAGTATCTTGGATGTCTAAAGGCTGACCCAGAATTGTTGCCAGTGTCAAAATGGCTGAGATCTCATTCGTTTAAGTGCCATAGTGACGAGGAGGTGCTGGGGTTACATTGTATGTAAATTTACTATGATAATAAAATGATGTGGCTGTGTCATTCATTCTTTGCCAGAGAGTATCAAAGGTATTTTGATGCATCTTTCACAAATAATGTCAGATTTAATCCTACTGCGCAGTGATATGTAGAAGTGTTTTACTACTTTAGCCTCGGATCAGTGAAATTCTTTTGAGTGAAGTATTGTACACAATGGATCAATTCAGAAGTAACATTTCATTTTTAGGGTTGGTAGACTCAATAAATTACCAAGCTAAACATCATTAACTAGCTCTTAAGTGGCCTTAGTAAGACCCACTTTGCCGCAACACATTCATGCTCCTAAATTCTGAGACATTTGTGTAGAGGCTGAAGAAATCCAACATGTGGTGAAGTAAGATGGTGGTAAAAGTAGACACAGAAGAAAAAAAATACCTATTCGTATCGAATCTCGCGGTTTTACGAGTTGTATAGATTTTGTATAGATTCACGCTGCAGTTGACATTTCGTGGGTCGATAAAATAAATATCCGATATCCACTTTGTTTCTTGACTCTATCGACCACTTTGAAGTTTTGCAATTTTTGCACTTACGCAAGTTAAGTGAGGAAAACTGCACTGGTAAATATTTTGCATACTTATTTTGAGGTCACGGGCATTTAGATAGATAGATAGATAGATAGATAGATAGATAGATAGATAGATGCATACATACATACTAAAAAAAAATAGTGAAGAAACACATATTTACAAATGTGTATATATATATATATATATATATATATATATGCATGTATGTTTATATACGTATGAGATTTTGCACGTGAACGTGCGTATGTGTATATACGCATATATTTTAAAATAATTCTATTCTACGCAAAATGTAAGTGCAGTGTGACTAAATGATTTAAAATTCCGCTTTGCAATCACTAGTTTCCGAGTTCGATCGCACTGTATGGTTGTTTGACCTGTCTGTTATGGTCGACTTATCCCTTAAGATTCATTTTAATTCACTCCAACTTTTTGCCTAATGATATTGAGAAAAACATGAAAACACTACTCCTTTACGTTTTATCTACATATTAACTGGAGGTTCTTGTTTTTTCTTTAACCTCATATCTGCTTTGATAGAGAAATATTATCAAAGGTATTCCAGTTATGATTATCCCATCATTTATATATCTAGCATTACGCTTTTCAAGAAGTTTGAGTTGTTATGTCTAGTAGTTGTAGTTAGTGCTAACATGTATCCTTGCACCCTTTGCGGTTTTGTGACTCTGTAAGAAAGGTATCTCAACGTATAGAAAAAGCTGCATGGTAATATACTCTTTCTCTTGTCCACAGTTTAGATCCGAAATACAAGATATGTAAATAACGGACAGTGAGAAATATTATTTCGTCGTAATTTTTAGATTGAATTCAGTTCACATCGCATCAACAAGGTACAGGAAGTAGGCGAAAGGTGGTCAAAATGCTAATTCTGAGTGTCGCAGTGTAGTAGTAGTAGTAGTGGTAGTGGTGGTGGTGGTGGTGGTGGTGGTGGTGGTGGTGGTAGTAGTAGTAGTAGTAGTAGTAGTAGTAGTAGTAGTAGTAGATGTTTTAGATTTGTTTCAATTATGAGTGAACAGATATATGATGAAAACTACTCCGGCTGTGAGGTTTTTAGTTTTGTTTTCAGTAGATTATTTTACAACTTGGTTATCCAGCTTCGCCTTGACTTAATTATTACAGTTGGGATTTATCTGAGAAGACTCCTCTTGTAAATTATCCAGCAGATTCTCTCAATTCCCTTCAACTGACTGGTGTCCATCCTCACAATTTATAACTGATAGGGACTACATATTTTGCAACGAAATTTCGATGCACTAAACCTCTGTAACGGTTCAAGACCAGCTGCCAAAATTCTTGCGTCCCATGTGTTCGAAACCACCATTATAAGTGGTTCTTGTCACCAAGATGATTTGATCCTACATATTTTCCTTACCTTATCAAATATAGTTGTTGTTGTTGTTGTTGTTGGCACTCCATCGCTTACGACGTCGAGGGTTCCAGTTGATCCGATCAATGGAACAGCCTGCTCATGAAATTAACGTGCAAGTGGCTGAGCACTCCACAGACACGTGTACCCTTAACGTAGTTCTCGGAGATATTCAGCGTAACACAGTGTGACAAGGCTGACCCTTTGAATTACAGGCACAACAGAAACAGGAAGAAAGAGTGAGAGAAAGTTGTGGTGAAAGAGTACAGCAAGGTTCGCCACCATCCCCTCCCGGAGGCTCGTGGAGCTTTAGGTGATCAAATATAGTATTTCAGTTCAAACGACTTAAGTTTCCAGTATTAGTCCCTTAAAGTTATTAAGCTGAACTTATACGTTTATGTTACACTGATGGTCAGCATTACATTAGTGCTCACTAGATCGTCAACCCAACATTATAGATAGATAGATATTATAAAGTGAGATAAAGTAAGTAAGAGGAGTAAATATAAAGGCGAAGAGCTGACAGAATCGTTAGAAGGCCGATCAAATGTTTAGCGTCATTCAGTTCGTCTTCCCGATCTGAGCTCAAATTCTCGACTTTACCTTTTATCCTTTCAAGGTCGATGAAATAAACACCTATCGAGTGCTGGGGACTGTTAATAGAATTTCCTGTCCCTTCAAAAAGAAAAAAAAAACCGCTGGCCTTGGTGGGTCAAATTCGAAACCATATTAAGAAGTATAGATAGCTAGATAGCTAAATAGACAGACAGACAGACAGATAGATAGATATTATAAAGTGAATGAAAGAAGATCAAGATCGATGGGGCCGTGTTTATTCCTTCTGCACTCTTACTAACCTCCTGACGTTTATATGTTTGTATATGCGAGTGCACACACACCCACCTTGAGTATCCATTGCGCACTTTTACCAAGCTTACTTGCCCTCAGCACACTTCATGAGAACGAATTCTTCGTTGCTGACCCAACGACCTATTCTGGATTACGAGCATGTTTATTATTACTTATATATATATAGATCTCTGCGTATTTCTGCCCTCACATTTATATGTTGGCTTTTCTTTCTCTCTCTCTCTCTCTCTCTCTCTCTCTCACTCTCTCTTCTTTTGTAGCTGTCAGTCTATCTTCCTAAGTATGTTCGAGCCTTCGCTTGTATATGTGTGCAGGTGTATGTAAGAGGATAATTATTTTGACACGTTGTAAGCGAAAGATCTAAATCATCTCAACGAAAGGTCATTAGTGAATATTTCTGGACGGACAAATTTTGAATCGACACTTACTTAGCCCTTTTACAAATCATCTATAATAGATATTTAAGGAAATATGAAGAACTACAATAATCAATATCACTGACCTAATATCATACAACACTTAATCATCACGTAGGTGTGTTATACAGAATATAAAATAGATGCTTATTGAATATTTTTATAGATTTTAACCTATCTACATAATACGAATCAATGTAGTGATAAAGACAGACACTAATTTATTTAATAAGTTTATTAGCAATTCACTATTCGCCTACAATAAAGATCATTTCAAGTGAGATAGCTTTCTACAAACACAAACTTTCGATAATGACTGCAGCCTCTTATCTAGTTAAAGCGAGTTATACTGTTCGGGTTGATTGTACTTTTAGAACTAGGCAAGATGAAATTTTATCATCAACAAGAATAAATGCATTTAAAATCGTGTCGTCCCCATTAATGGTTATTCTTCTTCTTTGTTTTTGTTTTTTTTTTGTTGTTGTTCTTGGTCCCCCCCCTCAAAAATGTCATTCATGTAGATTATGATTAAAATGAAATATTTGAATTGGAACTAAATTTTATAATCGATAGCTCACATAGGCTTTATTGATGAGGCTCCGATATTCTACGTGATTTAAATTCTAGCTAAATTATACGTTTGTAAGTCTTCATTTTCTAACTTGTCTCTAATTATATTATATTTCCATAGCTTTCAAACACGTTTCTATATTTTGTTATTCTAATTAGTACTCGTTTTTTTTTTAGTTTTTTTCATATTTTTTTCTCATCTCTGTTTTTATTTGTAGTTGAATATAACCTCATTTAAGTTATATTCCAGAAAATTTATGGAGCATTTTTAAATGAATAAAATATATTTAAGGAATATATAGCTTTTCATATCATATCATTACACCTTAATTATCTGCTCTCACACACGTATATATAATCATGTGAAATTATTACGAAGTGAATTTTTTTTTTTTTAGCATACTCCTTTTAAACTTTTCACACACAGGTGTCATTTCTAGAGAAGTTACACACCATGAACACACTTAATATAATTCCCTCCAAAGTGGATATTTAATAGAACAGAGATATAATTAAAGTGTAAATTGAGAAAGTACACTTTATATTGACCACATGCCAAACTGGAAAGGAATTTAGAAAAAGCTGCTCTGTCCTTAATATTGTTACAATGCTTAATCTATTATTACTAAATAAGGTAGTGAGTTGGCAGAATCGTTGGCCGAAATGTTTAGTGGTTTGTCGCTCGTCGCTACGTTTTGAGTTCAAATCCAGCCAAGGTCGACTTTAACTTTCATCCTTTTGGGGTCGATAAATTAAGTACCAGTTGAGTACTGGAGTCGATGAATTCGACTATCCCTCTCTCCCAAATTTCAGGTC
>NC_142930.1:156454200-156476700 GCF_046866305.1 Octopus bimaculoides | reverse complement strand
TGGGGAATGCAGGAGCAAGCAGACACTGTGTGCGTGCATGCGTATATATGTATACGTATATGTACATACATGTATATATGTATATATGTGCATGTATATGTGTGTGTGCATATATATATATATATATATATATATATATATATATATATATATATATGTGTGTGTGTGCCTGTGTGTGTGCGTATGTGTGTACGTATGCATGTATGTATGTATGTATATATGTATGTACATGTGTACTTGTGTACGTGTTGAAACATGTATATTAGTAAATAGCTAGTTTAATATCGAAAGATAAGCAGATAGATAGATAGATAGATAGATAGATAGATAGATAGATAGATAAAGAGAGAAAGAGACAATTTCCTTTGTTTTATTTCTACTATTATATTGGGAATATATTCCCTGAAGATAATGCTTTAGAAATATAACAATTGCAAAATGTTGGCAGGAATCCATAAACCATGGAATCAATGTGAAGCCATAATATGTCATCATCATATTCACTTTCTAATAGATAATAAAAAGAATGAATGAACGAATGAATCAATGAAAGAATGATGAATGAATGAATAAATTAAAGAATGAGTGAAAGATTGGAAAGAAGTCTTAGGAAATCTAAAATTTAAGCCTTTGTAAATATTATGATGGATATAAAATGAAGACGATATATATATATATATATATATATATATATATATATATATATATACGCACATAAGATACATACATAGTGTGCGTGTATATATAAATGTATGAGTGTACATATATATATATATATATGTGTGTATGTGTGTGTATGTGATATATGAGAGATATTGTACAAATGAGTATAAATATTGTCTGAAGGATATTTTATGTCAAAATACTGAGAATTTTCATCGGACAACATAATTGAAATTGGCAATTCTGGCATAGCAATTCTATCGGTTTACATTTACAACTTTATGTAGCCATTCATTCCCATTTTACTATCTATCTACCTGTCTCACTCTTTTTCACACTATCTATCTATATATCTATCTATCTACTTACACTCTCTCTCTATATCTCTCTCTCTCTCTCTCTCTCTCTCTCTCTCTCTCTCTCTCTCTCTCTCTCTCTCTCTCTCTCTCTCTCTTTCGCTTTCACTGTTTTCCTGTCTGTTAACTTTGTGTATGGCTTTTTATCAGCTTTTCATTGTTTCTATCTCTATCAATGTTCTTATTAGATAGACACATAAAAAAGACACACACACCAGCACACATACATAAATATATACATACATACATACATACACACACACACACACACAAACACAAACGTGAAGGTGTGTGTGTGTATATATATATATATATATATATATAAATCTTTGTTTTTATGTTAACTTATACTAGAAACAATTTTACATTAAACTGAAGGATTACTCGATACTTTTGTTGAGAAGAAAATTATTATTCTTTAACAATAATAGTACTGACAGTAACTTCGATGTTTCGCACAAGTTATCATATTCGTATACACACACACACAGAAATTCATGTATATGTATGTGTGTGTGTGTGTGACCATTTTTTATACACATATTCACATATAATAAACATATATATATATATATATGATATACACCCACGCGTACAGAAATACTACGCATTGTTAAGAAAGTTAAGTGGAATTGGACGTCGGAAAGACGGCAGTTTTTGTTTTCAATGCTTGCCAGCAATCACACATTTATAAGCACTCTACATATACACACCCAGACCACATGCACGCATACATATATTGTCGTGTATTGCGTCTGTGTGTCTAATTACATTTTTTTTTCAAGAGTGGCTGCGTGGTAAGTAGCTTGCTCACCAACCACATGGTTCCGGATTTAATCCCACTGCGGGGCACCTTGGGCAAGTGTCTTCTGCTATAGCCACGGGTTGACCAAAGCCTTGTGAGTAGATTTGGTTGACGGAAACTGAAAGAAGCCCGCCGTATATATGTATATGTATATATATGTGTGTGTTTGTGTGTCTGTGTTCCTCCCCACAACATCGTTTGACAACCGATGCTTGTGTATTTACGTCCTTGTAACCTAGCGGTTCGACCAAAGAGCCTCCATGTAGGTCATTAGTAAATTTAGGGAAATAGCTTCAATTAGTAACGAATATATATTGTATATGACACTACTTATGATTAAATATTCTACTTAATGAAACGCAATGGTGTTTAATTGAAATCCTAAAGATCAAGACCCTCGAGCCAACTGATTCAAATCGAAAAAATAAATCAATATTTCGTGAGATCTGAACGGCGTTCGTCACCTTAAGATGACAATAAAAATATATAACAATGCCCATCTTAAGATTTCAGATTAGATTAAAACAAAACGTAACACCCTACAGGATGATTATAAGATAAGAAATTTTAAAGATTTAACATTAGTTATTTCGTTTTTTCTTTTAGCTTCAGTGATGCAGTAATGAAACCGACGTTTCTTCGGGGTATTTCCGTTTCTAAGATACGTCAGCCGCTTTATGAATAAAAAATAAAAATTCACGAGCTGCATTTACATTGACGAAGTGTTAGTTCACATTTGTTTTTATAATTTTAATGTGAAACGTGATTTACTGAGAGGTTCTTTAATTGCGTACAACATCAGTGCATTGTTATCAGGCGAAAAACTCGATACAAAATCAAGGAAATATTCTTTAAAAACTAAACTTCTTAAGCATTCAGAAGATAACCAGTTTCCAATTTCACCATATGCAGAGCGAAAATTTTCACCTTAAAAAAAAAAAAATATCTGTTGACACGCAGATGAAAAGAACCTGGTAACTTGGAGCGCGTACACAACGTATATTTACAGACTGAATTCATATTGATTTTAACAAAGAATACTGGTTGTTTTACTAGGTGTGGGAACGGGTACAGAATCAAATTCACTATAGTTTTCATTACATTGTCTTCCAATTTTTATTTCCATATATTTTATTTTCCAAATGAGGAAACTGCAAACTCCTTCGGGTGATAAACTAACTTCATGAAGAATTAAATACCGCCATTACCCTTTAAGACTAGACATAACAAAAATAAGCAAATACGAAAGAATGGTAACAATGTCTCAAAAGTTTCAGACAAAAGACAGAAACATTATTTTGACTGGCTGAATTAATGAATATAGACAAGAAACAAAAAAAAGCTACCTGATTAAAATTGCAAATTGTGAATAAATATTAAAACACAATAAACCTTATAGCGTTTCTGGTTTAGTTCTACCAAAGAGAAAATACAGGTACAGTAAAAAGGTTGTCGTGTTTTACAAGTTGACGAATAATCTCAACAGCAAAGGCACGGTGTTCACGAGCCCAAGCTATAACGGTAACTGATTTTATAAACACTGAAAGATTAATTACATGAATACACCGTAACCACATCTCTTTTCTCTCTTTCACTTATTTTAGTCATGTGGAAGAACAGTCTTGAATTTTTAGTCGAATGATTTGACCCCACTACTTATTTATTTTTTAAAGCATCGTATATATTCCATCGTTCTTTGCGCCGAACCGCCATGTTATGGGAACGGGAACACACCAACACTGGTTGTCAAGTGGCGGTGGGGTAAAAGTACTGACACAAGAATGCATACACACATATACACGAAGATATATACATACACACACACACATGCATATATATATATATATATATATATATATGCACAGAGAGAGAGAGAGAGAGAGAGAGAGAGAGAGAGGGAGAGAGAGAGAGATACACGACGGTTAGCTAGGGCGGCAAGATGGCAGAAACGTTAGCACGCCGGGCGAAATGCTTAGCGGTATGTCGTCTGTCTTTACGTTCTGAGTTCAATTTCCGCCGAAGTCGACTTTGCCTTTCATCCTTTCGGGGTCGATAAATTAAGTACCAGTTACACACTGAGGTCGATGTAATCGACTTAATCCCTTTGTCTGTCCTTGTTTGTCTCCTCTATGTTTAGCCCCTTGTGGGAAATAAAGAAATATAATACAAACACGACGGTCTTCTTTCAGTTTCCGTCTACCAAACAAACAAATCCACTCAGAAAGTTTTGATCGGCCCGAGGCTGTAGTAGATGATACTTTCCAGATGTGCCACACATTTGCACTGAGCCTGGAACAATGTGGTTGGGAAGCAAACTTCTTACCACAAAGCCATGTTTGCGTATTTACTAGCAAAGATGCGTCAATACAACAGGCGACGATGTTTGTCATACTGTGTATAATCACTTATGCCATGAAGTAAATCGTGATATTAATTATTCCCTATAAGGTGGTGAGCAGACAGAATCGTTTGCACGCCGAAGAAAATGATTAGCGGTCTTTCGTCCGACTTTGCTTTCTCAGTTGAAATAACGCCGAAGTCAATATTTGCCTGTCATCCTTTTTGGGAGCAATGAAATAAGTGCCATTTGAGGATTGTGGGTCAATGAAATCAACTATCTTTTTCCCAAAAAATTTCAAGCCTTGTTCCTGTGGTAGTAAAGGATATTAGTTTCCTTTATTTGATGACAGCAAATTGTTACATTCGCTTGATAATCAGACTGGCTGTTGAGCAGTATTTGCTTCTGCGCTCTAAGTTCAAATGTAGTTAAGGTCAACGTTAAATTGCATCCATTCAGGATCTATAAAGTGTGTATCAAGGGTTGGTTGACGGTACTGCTTGAGTGATCGAAACAGTTCATCTTGGTATCGGCTCCGGCTCCATGCATTTTGAGTTCAACTCGCGCCTAGTCACTCAAAAACGAAAATTCTTCTCTCAGTAATTGCAACTCAATGACATTATCATCAATTTGAAGATCCAATGGAGTCTATGTTTCCTTGCACTGATCGGAAGGTCAGGCTACACCATTATTTGTACCTAATCACCATAAAATTATTCCATTCTTTGGAACACCGATTTTTTGTTTTGCTACAAAATGTGTCATAACGGATGTATTAAATATAAGGAAAATAGTATTCCATATATCCGAAACAATTCAGACCCTTCCGACAAGGTATCGTGCATAATCCAAAGACGGTAAGTACGTCATATGACTGCGGAAAAGGCTTCCATAAGGATGAAATTGACAAGTGTTAGTAAACCAAGAAGTAAATTTTGACAGACCGCAAGTGTAATCCTTAATTATTTTAATATATGGCCATTTACCCTAATCACCGAGCAGTTGGTCATATACATGTCCAGGACTGGTGAAAACTACATCTGGACATATGTCAACACACCTATTCACCGTCATAGAGTTGCTGATAATGTCTCATCCTCATGCACGGCACGCCAAATTGTTCACGAAGTAGATGCTGACAAATAGATGCTGACAAATAGAGCGTGTTGTCCAGTTAAGAATTCGTGTAGGAGTTAGCGACTTATCCAACCATCAAAATTACAGGCCTTGTGGCAAAATTTGAAATCAGGTTTTTCAAGTTTTTCAAATCAAGTTTTTCTCCCTAAGGCGGCGGGCTGCCAAAGTCGTTTGCATGTCGGACAAAATGTTTAGCGGCATTTTGTCCGTCAGTACATTCCAACTTCAAATTCCGCCGAGGTTGACTTTTTTTTTTATCTTTCCGGTGTCGATAAAATAGTAACAGTTGAGGACTGCAGTCGATGTAATTGACAAACCTCCTTTCCCAGAATCCTTGGCCTTGAGCCAAAGTTTGGAACCAATGTTTTATCTCTCTCAGTCTGATAATTTACTACATTTAATTACAGAATACATATATTTTCTGAATGTTCTTTACATGAACGTAAAATGGATCCCATAAGACTTAATTTTCATAGAATATATCATAAGCTGTACAATTATATACTACTCAATTTATATACTCAGTAATTTAGGGGAATCTTTGCATTTTCCGGTAACATACATTTTGTAAGATGATAAATCAGGTCATGATAATGGAGAATTAACGTTTCAGGGTCTATCTATTGATTCTTCCCAATATTCTCCACGCTTCACAGATTATGTTTTTACAAAATTATATTACTTGGGGGAGATTTGGGATGTAATCTATATTTATTATTTTTCTGTAGTCCCCCATCTTTATTGTTGTTTAAATTATTATTATTATTATTATTATTATTATTATTATTATTATTATTATTATTATTATTATTATTATTATTATTATTATTATTATTATTATTTGTGCTTATTCATCTACTGTCGTATTTCCATTTATATTAATATGGTCTGTTATCCAAATCGTTTCTATTTGTTTAATATTTCAAAATAAATAATTTAATCTAGGCAGTGTAATTTTTTTCGTTTTTTCTATCAACACTATCTCTATTTTTTAATTCAATAATTCTAGATTAGATAAACTAAATATAATTCATTTTTTTCTTAATTTCACTTTCTTGCTATTTCTATAGCTGAAACTGACGATATTATTTCCTACACACTGCATCGAATATTATAAAATTATGATGTTATTTTAAGCTGATATTTGTTTTAATGTGTTAAAGGGCACTGAATTGATAAAATCGTTAGAGCGTAGGGGGAAAATGCCTTCAGGCATTTTATCCGGCTCAGTTTTCTGCACTTAGATCATTCTTTACTAATTTTTCGTTTCAAACCATCAACAAATATAAAAGAAACGGAAAGATTTTACTTCTTCCATTTCCCCCAAAATACACACCTTTATCGTAAAACAGTAATTATCAGCTAATGATGACTTAAAAACAAGAAACATAAATTTAATCATTTATAAACAATGGAATATTATGCAAGATACAGTCCTAAATATATTTAATGATATAATGAAATTTCAACACCAAGGAGATACATAGCAATTTGTTGATAATCGTTAAATACTAAAAAACAATTACAGCTGACTACTATTCAGCTAGATCATATCGACTTGTGAATAGCTATACTAATTATACTGTCTACACTGTTGAGAAAACATTATTGGTAATAAATTATCTTAGGTGAAACACAAAATAGTTTTCCCTAATTTTATATCACATTAAAATATTGAAAGAATGTGTACATAAAAATAACATCAGAAAATCCAAATAAATAATAAAATGATTAAAAAAGTATCGTAGAAAGGCTTTTTCACAAAAGGTAGTTATAGCTCTTACAGAATTAACCGGAGCAAGTGAAATCGAGAGCTCTGAGAAGTGAAATGGAAATAATAATAATAATAAGTCCTGCTGTCGATTTGCTCCACCAAAGGCGGTGCTCGAGCATGGCTGCAGTCAAATGACTGAAACAAGTAAAACAGTAAAGAGAGAGTATACCTTGAAGCATTTTCATGGATGTTCTACCTGTGTAGCTAATCCACTCCTTTTGTCTAGCATTTATAATTCTTTCTGTCATAGACACAAGGTCTGAAATTTGGAGTAAGAAGATTACTAGAATATGTTGTCCCCCAGTACTCAATTATGGAAGACGACTTCTTCGGCAGTATCTGAATTAAGAACGTAAATTGCCCAGCGTGCTAACGGTTCTAATTATAACAATGAAATAAATAGAGTACGACAAATGCAATAAAATGGCCGAATGGATATGGACAACAGTTTGATACTCTCAAACATACATGTTGCCTTGCTCCTACTAATTTTCTATTGGCAGATGTGAGATCATTACATCGACAATGTAGATATCAATTTTCATTTGATAGATTCGGTGTCAATTTTCTCAACCCCACATGTTATCAGTTATCAATGTCGTAAAATATACTAAATAAATCGTTTATTAATACATCGTAAACTCTATTAAAACCACTGGTATTTAAACATGCCATATATAAATTGGGAAATTCACCTCAGATAATATGGTTAATATGGCAGCAATCAAGGTCATATGAAATATCAATGTTCACTATATATAATAGCTTGAGATTATAAAATAAGCGTGTTATCAACGTTCTATGTTGATATAATTGTAAAGAATGGATAGATATTTGCACTACTTATCGACAAACTGAGAAAACATTTCGGACTCACTCAATTCCCATCGTGGTCAACTTTGTTTCATGACCGATAAAATAAAGTGTCTGTGAATTAACGGGGTTGGTGATCTCGATTAATTGCCTCCCCCTCACAATTGCCTACCTTGTGCTTAAATCAGAAAAGAAATTTGCGAAGTGGCAGAATTTTTAGCACGACAAACAAAATACTTACTGATATTTGTTTCGATTCTTTACGCTCTGAAATCAAATCCAACCGTGGTCAATTCTGCTTTTCATACCTTCGGGGTCGATGACGTAAGTCCTAGTCAAGTACTGTGATCGATGTAATCAACTTACCCCTTTCGTCAAACTGCTGGCCTTGTGCAAAAATAAGAAATATACATATACTCTTTACTCTTTTACTCTTTTACTTGTTTCAGTCATTTGACTGCGGCCATGCTGGAGCACCGCCTTTAGTCGAGCAAATCGACCCCAGGACTTATTCTTTGGAAGCCTAGTACTTATTCTATCGGCTTCTTTTGCCGAACCGCTAAGTGACGGGGACGTAAACACACCAGCATCGGTTGTTAAGCGATCTTGGGGGACAGACACAGACACACAAACATATACACACATATATATATATATATATATACATATATACGACAGTTTTCTTTCAGTTTCCGTCTGCCAAATCCACTCACAAGGCTTTGGTCGGCCCGAGGCTTATAGTAGAAGACACTTGCCCAAGATGTCACGCAGTGGGAATGAACCCGGAACGATGTGGTTGGTAAGCAAGCTACTTACCACACAGCCACTTCTGTGCCTATATATTTCTTCGATGACAGAAGAATGAAAGGCAAAGTTGACCTCGATGAGATTTGAAATCAGAATGTTAGTGGTCAAAAGAAACACCGGAATTCCGACCGACACTCTAACGATTCAGACAATCTCCTCTTTTGTCATAAATCTATTAATTGTTTTGTATTATAGGCTTCCAGCTTAACATTTCACATTTTTAAATGACAAATTGAGGTCGGAATACAACCACATAACGTGCGCACGCACACACACACACACACACACACACACACACACACATACACACTCATATACACACATATACACACACACGTACATCACGCACATACACACACCACCACCATACAGGCACACATACCTATACGCACATAATTACACGCATAAATCATACTTGTGTTTGCTTGGTAATGGCATCATTATTGGAAAAGTGCAATAAAATATATAATTACCTTCATTAAAAATAATAAAGGATGTGAATAGGTTATCACACGAAGGACATTCAGTTCCAAACAAGGAATATTATCATCCTTGAATATTCATACACACTTTATCGTTATACGATAGTTCATGTAGTATTTTCGAAACACGATTGAGCTTTTATTGAATTGCTTATATATTATGAAGAGCAACTAGAAGCCTTCTACATTCCCTATTTATATATATATATATATATATATATATATAAGATATATCTAAATTCATTTGCTTTTATAATTGACTTTTATTAAATTAAATTTGTTGTAATAATTAGTTGTATATTATCAACTTAACGTGACAGTCTCAGTAAGGGAATCGTACTACTGCTATTTAGCCCTAGGAAGCTGGACCGCTTCCTGTCGTCCTTGACACATTTCCTGTGTCCTTATGTTTACGAGGGGGTGACAAGCACCTCCACCCAACCTAGCCTGCATTCATGGACATGTTTCTAAGTTTTTGCTGGTCATCAGCCTGAAGTAGCATGACTAGCTGGCTGAAGATGTCTGTCAAGCTCTCGTGAACATATATTTCTAGTGAAACACATTCACTGATTACAAAAATTAGAAATGGTTTATTTCTAAATCTCACAGGGATACTTAAGCAGCAATGTTACGATAAAGTAGTTGCATACTGTCAACTTAACGAGACAGTCCCAATAAATGATCATACTACTACTATTTAGCCCTAGGAAGCTGGACCGCTTCCTGTCGGCCTTGACCCATTTCCTGTGTCCTTATTCGGACTGTCACGTTAAGTTGACAGTATACAACTACTTTATCGTAACACTGCTGCTTAAGTTTCTCTGTGAGATTTAGAAATTTCTAATTTTTGTTGTAATAATTATTTTACAGTAATATCCGTACAGTGTTGAATTCTTTAAAATGCCGTTTAATTTATTTTGTGGTAGTATAGTACATTTCTTCACGTTCACATCTTTAAAACCCGTCTTGCTTTCCCTCAGGTACTTAGGTGATTCAGTATAACGAAGTGTAGTAGCCGCCACACCTCAACTAATTGATCCAATGTTTTTGTTCTGCCTCTGCTGTCCCACGTACATAAGAAGCATGGATATTTGGTGTATCCACTTTGTTCCCCACGGAAAACTTGGCCATCTTAAAGGCCACGCATATTACCCTCTGAGGACTGAGTTGGGGTTTGGGTATCTTGAAATCTAGACATGATGTTAAATAATTGTATTTACAAAAATCATGTATATTTTTAAGATAGCAATATGTGGAAGTATCAGATGAAGATCGCCCGTGTGTGCCCAGTGAGATCATAGAGCTGCTTATGGCAACCACCGCTTCAAGGCCTAGAAATAGACAATTTAATTAATTTCTTCGCTCCCTATAGAGCATAGGCAATCGAATGCTTTTTTCCAGCCTTTTCGATTCTAAGATCTCTTTTCGGCTTCTCTTCTGTTGGAACCTTCCTTTTTGCTGAAGTTGTCATTCAGATTTTGCCGCACATCGTCATATGTTTCCCGGATGGGAATTCCCGGATGGGCAAACATATGACTCTCCCAGGTATTGTTGATTTTAAATCGTCACTGACACTTGTGTACTTTTGCTTTTTTTTCCAGAAATGGGTGTTGATCATACGCAAACCCAGTTTCATCTCAACGAGTAGATGGTCCACGTTACTCAAGTATCTAACCCTTCACCTGTCCAGCATGGTAAGCCTTACCAGTCGCTGGCGGTCCGTTTGGGCTCCGTTTGCATAGCGCTCAGAGTCACTGAAGCCCACAAGCCACCATACCGCAACAAGGATTCGATCACAGTGTGAAGAAATTTACAGTGTTTAGTTATTATTTCTATAAATGGCCAGCAGCTTTCTATACATACATGTTTCTCCCTATGCCATCGACATCGTCTAAGGGAAACAAAAGGCCGATACAGCTTAGCACTTACCTTCAAATGTGAAGATGCCGTATACTATAATATAAATATGGTACAAAATCGCTAAACAGACCGGGCGTTGTGAGTGTTTATTGAGCGAAAACACCTAAAGCTCCACGAGGCTCCGGCAGAGGGATGGTGGCGAACCCTGCTGTACTCTTTCACCACAACTTCCTCTCACTCTTACTTCCTGTTTCTGTTGTGCCTGTTATTTCAAAGGGTCAGCCTTGTCACACTGTGTCACGCTGAATATCCCCGAGAACTACGTTAAGGGTACACGTGTATGTGGAGTACTCAGACACTTGCACGTTAATTTCACGAGCAGGCTGTTCCGTTGATCGGATCAACTGGAACCCTCGACGTCGTAAGCGACGGAGTGCCAACAACAAATTCTGTTGGCTAAATATCACACTTACTTTGAAGTGATTCAGTTGTTAATACAATCCGAATGAAAATATTGTTATTTTTTAAATCCTTTTTTAAAGGATGCTGATGTTTGTTTCCAAGTATGCTATAATATTTCGCATTTATTGCAAACATACCGGAACAGATACCATAGGAAACGTCTTACGACGCTCTAATAATTCTACTTAATTCACTGTCTAGGATTTGTATTTCTTCATTGACCCTCAAGAGAATAAACTGCCAATAATGACTGCAGTACGATTTGAACCGACAACACATAGAACCGAAGCTATTAACGCTAGGTATTCAATCTGCACCTTCCCTTATTGCCTCTACTCACTCCTCTGCGCATCAGCTGTATTTAGTCAAGTATCTTTGCGTTACGACTTAAACACATGTTAAAGTCATTCGTCTTTTTCTTTCAGATTTCCGGAGTCGATAAAATAAGTACTGGCGAAAGAAAATAAATAAATTAGGAGTTTTAATTAACGAAATGAATTTGATCAAAAGGTTTAACTAATGATAAACACTAACACTAACACAACCAAACCACCAACAGGAATAATTTGAAA
Organism: Octopus bimaculoides; assembly: GCF_046866305.1. Lineage (NCBI taxonomy): Eukaryota > Metazoa > Mollusca > Cephalopoda > Octopoda > Octopodidae > Octopus > Octopus bimaculoides. The sequence continues at coordinate 156,464,631 of NC_142930.1, read as the reverse complement.
CTACCATTGCAGAGTTCTTTAAAAGATTATGGTTTATTTCTAATTAAATCAGTGTTCCAAATAGTAATTTATTGCGACTGTAAAGATATAGAGAAGCACTTCTTAACAATAATAAAAGAATGCAAACTCCAATAGCTAAGAGTCTTAATTAATATTACTAAACTGAATAATCAACATCAAAACATGGATTAAAAAATAAACTATTCCAAGGAACACGAATTATACAAGGTTCCGTCGATCTAAATGGAGATTATAGAAGTAGCAAAATCGAAGAATACATGTATGCTAAAAAGAAATGAAATAATTTCTCACTCAACACTATCTTGATATAACAACACCAGCACCACCACCAACAACAACAACAACAATAATATTAATATTTTGTTTATTCACCACCAAGCATTAATTAAAACATTGTATGAAACAGGATAAATGCGAGTAGAAATTAAAATAACAAACGCTGAAACTCAGAAAGGATGAGACATTCGAGGAAAAATACTGCCAAAAGTGATACGACTTCCAAAGTCTTCTAGTGGATACACCACGAAACTACAGTCAAACTGTCCACTAAGGCAATGCTTTCAGTTCTACTCCTCCAATCAACAGACGCGTGCTTAGAGCAGACCATGCTCACTACTTACATTCACCTTTCAATAAATTCACTAGGCTGCAGCACTTCTCTCTAAACACTCACATTCCTTTCAACGTAAGACTTGAAATATACTGAATTAGGTACAAGTCCCTGACGTGGTACAGAAAAATACATACAAACGTGAAACCGACCGCTCACCACGACATGAGATGAATGCATAATCGTTGAACTTACTTTTTTTCCCAGTATTGTTTATGACTGGATTTTCCAATAAGTTCCGTGAGAAATGCTGCTCTGTTATAGAGGATTGCTGAAATCTAATGCTTCGGAAAGAACATTGAAAATTAGTATTAGTAATCGGTCTTTCTTTATACTGTGTAAAACATAATCTCATTCCCTTCACGATCCGTACTTCGTCTCGAAGTTACTTGTGTATATTGTGTGTTTTATGAGGGAATTGTTCGTCTAGTGAAGAGTGGTCATTGTTTTTTTTCGGGGAAAAGTTTGGTTTCATTTCATATGATATTGTCTGAAGTAGGAGTAACTTCTTTGTCCAGTTACACTAAATAAGTTCAATTTACTATAATTATTGAAGATTTCGAGCTTATGGTAAAAATTAGAAATACCGTAAACGACTCTATATAATTTATTATTTTTAAGTTAATCGCTACAGATTTTCTATAGAGATAACTGAAAGATATGGCGTATCTTATACGAATACGTTTATGCAAAAAATGCGATCGAAGATAGAAGTAATAGGTAATGAGTGCATATACATGATAACGCTTAGAATATGCATATAAACCCGTTACCTATTTTTTCTGTCTTCGAAGGCATTATTCCCATATATGTATTCGTACACGAAACGTAACTTTCAGTGCTGGCTCTGAATTCTATACAAAAACTGTACATGGCGCAGGAGTGGCTGTGTGGTAAATAGCTTGCTTACCAACCACATGGTTTCGGGTTCAGTCCCACTGCGTGGCACCTTGGGCAAGTGTCTTCTACTATAGCCTCATGCCGACCAAAGCCTTGTGAGTGGATTTGGTAGAGGAAACTGAAAGAAGTCTGTCGTATATATGTATGTATATATATATATATGTGTGTGTGTGTGTGTGTGTGTGTGTGTGTGTGTGTGTGTGTGTCTGTGTTTGTCCCCCCACCATCGCTTGACAACCGATTCTGGTGTGTTTAGGTCCCCGTAACTTAGCGGTTCGGCAAAATAGACCGATAGAATAAGTACTAGGCTTACAAAGAATAAGACCTGGGGTCGATTTGCTCGACTAAAGGCGGTGCTCCAGCTTGGCCGCAGTCAAATGACTGAAACAAGTAAAAGAGTAAAAGAGAGAGTATGGAAACTTAGAAATTAGAACACCGTGCTGATAACACAATAGTATGACACAGAACAGACTTGTAAACCTTTGATATACTTGACTGGATATTATGGTTGCAAAACAAGATACTGTGTCCTTGCCGGCAATTAACAATTTATTATGTATTGTCATTTCCAAGGTCAAAACTTTGCTTTTCAGTCATTTTCAGTCGAAGTGTAATTGGTGTGTGAATTATTAATTTTCTCCAAGCTTATGCATCCATGGAAAAAGGAAATTTATTCTGATGTAAATTTCTTCTTATGATTACAGACTGTTCTGCTGTAATAACATGGAAATACATTCGAAGGTAAGCTTGAATCAAAGAAAAATCTCTGACTGCTCTTGGAAATACATTCGAAGGTAACCTTGAATCAAAGAAATATCTCAAGACTGCTCTATTTTACGGATTTTATATCGGAAGACACTAACTGCCAAAAATAAAATAGAAGAAATGTTGGCAGACATGGTGTTACTCGTCAATACCTACAAGCAACGCAGGCTCTTCTTCTGCATTCTGGGGACCCACAGTTATTCCTGGCAAGAATTTTTGAGAAAATGAACTACTGATGCTTTTACTGAACAATGCAAAGTGAAAGGAATATCTTTAACATACCAATTTGCATTCTGCGATTTCTACCTTTGAACACTTAATTCGATTCAACTTGTTACTTCAAGATAAATACGTGACATCATCGATGTCCTTGGAGAAAGTTAAGTAACTTGAAAGGAATGATTTTTAGCTTAGCAAATTACGTTACATGACTTTTACTTTGGAATATTTGATTCGGTTCCACTCATCACTTGAAGGTAAAGTAGATATCTTTCATATCGTTGGGAAAAACAGAAGCCACAAAAACGAAGATCACATATGACATTCCAACTTATATACTGACAATTTTTTCTATTACTCATATTTTGAAAGTTTCTTGAAATATTGTGGAAAGAAAAACTATCTGATATGGAGAATAAAACTGTAGGACACACATTCAGAATCTCTGCAGTTATAGTGTTGAAATGTCAAAAAATATCTAGCTGAAAAGCACTTGTAGGATTTGGAAAATCTGATGTGAATAGTTAATTCTTTTGTTACGCCAGTCAAGCAGAGCTGGGGGGAAACATCAAATGTATTGCTAGAATTTCAATATGATTTCACTCTTAGATTTTCTTTTTGGATCAACTGCTACAGTACTACTACTATGGAAGTTATCGATTTGAATTCCTTGCTTTACGCGAATAGAAGACAATTAACTTAAGTGTTCTTTAGTCTCCAGTAACTATGATAATTTACTTATCTGGACAATAACTTACATGTTGGTAGAACTGAAGATCAAAACACTAAATTCACCTTAGTAATTTTGGTTCGCCAATGACGAAATGTAACTATTCGGCACGGCTGTTTAGACGATGTCTCTTTGGCACGGCTGACAGGACATTGAACTTGTCTCGGAGATGGCTTTGGGATGACAACACATGTTCACACACACAGAAAATACACATATGCTTTTAAATAAATAGATAGATAGATACATACATACATACATACATACATACATACATACATACATACACACATAGAGAGACAGATAGTTATATCGACAGAGACAGAGAGACAGAAAAAGAGATTAATTATAATATATTGATTGCATCCGGTTAACATAAACACATTCACTCTTCTCTAAAACACAAAGAGAACTATACCGACGCACATAAAAACAACAGACACAGATAAATGGGTAAGATAGATAGATAGATAGATAGAGAGCGAGAGGGGTATTTGTAATAAACTGGGTTATTTTATATGTTTTAATGACTCTCTCTCTCTCTCTCTCTCTCTCTCTCTCTCTCTCTCTCTCTTCTCTTGTCTCTCCTCCTTTCCGATTTTTCTGATCACAACACTAACATTGAAATTCACTGTGAGTTGTATTTGGTCACAAATGTACAGAAATCCACTGCGAGAACAGTTTTATTCTCCTCGCTTCTTCAATATTTCACAAGCCTTCATACACCTTAAGTGAAGCAGAAAGCTAAACAAAGTTTAGTAGTTGAGTAATTAGAAATTCCAATTATAGATTTGCTGACAACTAGAATGCAAATAGGTTCCTGGGACAAAACGCTTCGAATCAGTGACACCAAATCGACGGGGTCAAAACAGCTGTGCCACAACGTCTCATATGCGCGCATGTACATCGTAGTTATTGATGACGATGAAAAAAATATCCAAGTTATTTTGGAAGAAAAATACTTGTCATTTCTTTGACGTAAACATACACGATAAGGAAACATTTCTAAGCATCTAAGACCTAAGACAGCTCATCATTGACTTAAGTTTTTATAAATAAGAATAATTCTTTGAATTATTTTGGTTCTTAAGATTTGTGTCAGTCCTGGTGATTCTTTTCTATTTGTTAAGATGTTCAAAGAGATGAATAAAATAAACAATTAAGAAATAAGTTTTTCTGTTATTTTTTTATTGTGTAGCTAAATTAATTAGGTAAAAATGAATGCACAAAAGAAGAATAAAATGAAAATAAGGAAAAACAAAAAAAAAATTGATTGTAGATGAATGGATGTTTCTGTAATAAAAACCCAGGTAAGGACAACGCTGGAATAATTTTAAAAGCACGTGCTGTAGCATGGCCGAGTCAAATGGCTCAAACAAGTAAAAGAATATGTATTAGTAGCGTTATTATTGTGGAGGCGCAATGGCGCAGTGGTTAGGACAGCAGACTCGGGGGATCGCGGTTTCGATTTCCAGACCGGGCGTTGTGTGTGTTTATTGAGTGAAGACACCTAAAGCTTCACGAGGCTCCGGCAGGGGGTAGGTGGCGACCCCTGTTGTACTCTTTCACCCCAACTTTCTCCCACTCTTTCTTCCTGTTTCTTGAGTAATGCTGCGATGGACTGGCGTCCCCGTCCAGCTGGGGGGAACATATACGCCATAGAAACCGGCAAACCGGGCCCATGAGCCTGCCAAGGCTTTAAAAGGGCGCATAAATAAATAAAATCGTTACTATTATTATTTTGGTTTGGCTCAGGTTCGGTCTTATTACTGGTAAGATTTATGTGAGTAGTAGGTTAATACTTGTAAGCTTAGATATCCATAAGTCTTCAGCTGTCTTTCAAGTGCTTGGAACTCTTCTGATGATCTTTGCTGTCCCTAAGCGGCAAACTTTCTGTGTGACCTGTACCAGGCATTATTCTCCACTCTCCTTCAGCCATTTCTCTATATCTTAGATTACAGTTCCCAACTTACCAATCATTGTAGGCACGACCTTTACTGTTCTTATACTCCAATTTTTTTCCCATTTCAAATTTTAGGGGTTTGTATTTTCTTTGTTCCTCCCTCCCTCTTTCTTTGCGATCCTGAAATGAAACGGTGTTGAAGGATCGATCAGTAAGCAACTTCGCTTTTTCTTATCTATAGTTGTCATGTCCGGTTTATTATTGTCTATTATTATTATTATTATTATTATTATTATTATTATTATTATTATTATTATTATTGTTGTTGTTGTTGTTGTTGTTGTTGTTGTTGTTGTTATTATTATTATTATTATTATTATTATTATTATTATACTAAGAAAAACGACAAGCCTCATTACACCACAGATATAACATACATGTACAATTCTATATTCCGGAGGTAAATTTGTTGTCTGCATATCTTTGTTCTCCATATTCTGTATTCCATTACTACTACTACTACTACTACTACGACTACTGTGATTTTTTTTACTTAAGATACTATTCATATTGGTTTCTTTATATAAGAAATATGATTTTTCTCATGCTATTTTTAGAATTTCTAATATTTTCGTTTGAGAAATGCAATTTTATCTTCTGCTGCGAGCATCTTTTCGTAGTTGATTAACGGTGACAATGTGTGTAAAATGATTTAAACATGACATTAAAATGCATTGTGAATGTTTTTAGCTGATTTTTTTTTCACCCCGGAAGCTTGCAATTCATTATTGGTTATTCGACTAAACAATAGGCGAAATTCTTAAGCAGTACGATAGAGTACACGTTATGCATGTCAGCGCTTATCTGCCCTTTCTTTTCTATTGCTTCGTGTGCCACAGAGTAATGTGAAGCCACATTGCTTTTTGTTGTCTGTTTGTCTTTTCAATATGTTAACTTTCATGTCTACTTCTGTACAACTTAATTACTTTCACGTCATTGGTTCTGATTCGTTAAAGATATATACGAATTTCCAGCGCAAGACATTGAAGGGAAGCTTCCTGCACATGTTCGTGAACATGTTCTGATATCACAGCATTTTAGTTTTTATATCTTTTCGGAAGTTCAACGGACTAGCAGAGGGCAACGGAAAACTATTGTATCTTTCCCAAGATGAAAAAGCATGCATCTCCAGAATTTAACATGAAGGTCCATAATCGCTGATGGGTGGAAGCAAGACATACAAAGATAGATTTAATAAGAGCGAAACATGTCCGGATTTGTCTTCTGTCAAGTCAAGTATTAGCCAGAGCAATTCTACCATCAGGGATCTGAATTGTTTATATATTCCCCTCCCTAATTTCTGAGATTTCTTAATGCATTCATTTTAGCTCATCCCAGTCCTGGAGAGTTTTTCAATCGATGCACCGGAATCACTGATTTTTTCTCTTCATCCTACTGTTCCTGTGAATCTTTCTCATTTACCCAACGCTAGTGTATTTGTTTGTATAACATGGAGCGGAGTTCTACCATGTAATGAGAATTCTGCGAAATTATATCATATCGAAATCGAAAACTTTTATCTCAATGTTTTCCTAGTATCTTCCAAATTATTAAAATAAAATGGGTCATAGCGTGAATGTTAAATGTCCTCACCTTATAATAGCATTCCAATACGATATTGAAGTTTATAATAGACTCGAACATTGATATATAGTTCGATAGGTAGCAAGGAACTTTTCAACTGCCATATTTCGTGTGGTTCCGGTTCAAGGCACGATTCGACCCTTTGTTCCATCCCTCCCGTATCAATTATAAGTTCAAACCATACTGATTTCGATTTCACATTTCAACATCCGAGTTCAATAAAATAATTACCAGTCAAGTATTGTTTTATATCATCAACGGAACGTGTTGTCCGAAACCTGCGGGTGATTTAGTGAATATGTTTCATGGTTGTGCCACGAATAATATTTCCAACTATCTGAAAGAATAGAAATGGCACGAAAATTAATACCAGAAGACGAGGAGACAAGAAAAACAAAACAAACACAAGCACGCAGTAGTGAACATCGATAGTCCCGAAGGGAAAAGAATCATTGATATATATACGAAAACAAAATCCTTGAAACCTATTTTATGAATGTATGAAACTGAGACGACTGTGAAGAACCAGGAAGCTGCCAATCTAGACGGTTTGCGTGCAAGATCTGTCACGCGTGACAAATAGAACCAACTCGGTCAATTTCAACATGAATGGCTTGTTGCCAAAGATTACAAAGTTTGTAAATGTCTCTCCTTCTCCCTCTTCTCCCATCTCTCTCATCCTCCTCTCTTTCTCATTCTCTCTCCCTATATATACATACATACATATATATATATATATATATATATATATATATATATATATATATATATATATATATACGTGTATATATATGTATACATATATATATTTATCTATCTACTCACGTGTGGAAGATATACATACAAATGTGTACCTGTGTGAATCTATGGACGTATGTGAGTATATGCAAGCATGTGTGTGTGTGTGTGCGTGTGTGCATGTGTGTATGGTTGTGTGCGTGTAAGTGCGCGTGTGTGTGTACGTGTGGGTGCGTGTATATGTAGGCTAAAAGCTTGCAGTGTTGCTTGGTCCCAAATCGATAGATATCGTATTCAGTCTATTCTTTCTTATCATAAAGAGGAAATTTGATTATAATTACAGCGAATCGAGTTGCTGCGTAGAGCATCCTGTCATAGCGCATACAAAAAACAAAAAAAACTGTTCACTTAATTTAGAGTACCACTGATGCTTATAGAAAACATGAAAGAGATGAAAAATCGCCGGCATTTTTAGACATACATATCAATGAATAACTAGGTTATCCGGATTCTAACCGTTTTTATGTTATAGAAAAGAGATAAATGACTGTACACTAAGTATTTGTAAATATATCTATAAGCAACGCACGTGTGCATTTGTAAAAATATCTATAAGCAATGCACGTGTGCAGCGTGATAAATAAGTGTATGGTAACACTTGACGAATATGAAGTATCAAAACAGTCGAATATGAAGTATAACGACATACGCATAAGTACATTATTTACATTATTGACGGATATTTGTCCTCATCTTGTTTGTTGTTAACACAACGTTTCAGCTGATATACCCTCCAGCCTTCATTAGGTGTCTTGGGGGAAATTTCGAACCTGGATTCTCATTCCTAAGGTATTTCTAAATAATGTACATAATACCTCATTTCTTAAACATATAACTATACGCAAAAGTGTTTATACATATATAACTTCATGTATATGTGTGTGTGCTTGGTATTTATTCATCTATTTCAAGCCAAGCCTCATCTTCTACAACATAATGCTTCCCTCCCTTTGGTGTCTTTTCGAGTCTGTTGTCAGCTTCTTCGAATGATCTGAACCATTTTTATGCCACTCGTTCGTTGACGCTTGGTGGGCCTTCCAAAAGATTAATTATCTTTGGCCGTATCCCTTACACCCAGTCCCTGTTTTTCCCCAAACCACCTTAGAATAAGTCCTAAATGGTATTTTTTGACGACTATAAAACCGGTAAAATAAAGAATAAACATTTAATGTTTATATGTTATATATGAAAATTAAAATATACAATTCAGCAACGGTTGGACAATTTGCATGACGTTAATAATATAACATGTAAACACAAGTTGCCAAATATCACCAGTGAAAATCCGAAAAAAACCTTTGACTTAGACTTTAGACGGTGCTATGAAAAAGAATTAGTTGCTTATTATAAGTATACATAATCTCCCTCAATGAATCGCCTATTTCTTTTCTAAAATAGTAGTTTGTTATTTTTGAGCGATTTTTAAAAGTATTTGTAGGCAATCGTGTAGTAATATAGTCTCTTTCCTTTGACTAGAGTGTGTTTTTCACCTAAGAGCTAGTTCCCCTCTTAGAAAGCCATGTTTTTTTTTATCTCTCTATTAACATTTATTTCTCGTCCGTTCAATTTTAGATTATACTAAGTTATCTCCTCTAACCCTGAATCAGCAATGGTTGAGATCTCTGATTACAGGTATTTCAGTCATGAATCCTCCTCCCTTTATTTTAGATACTATGTAAGACTATAATATTCAATGTGTCCCAGCTGTTTTAAAAATGAAGGTATAATTGGTCACAATTTGACGACTACTTCTTGGAGGATAGACGACTACGTAAAAGTTCCTCAAAGGCGGTTGTTTAGTATTTGTTGTTTAGTCACCGGTTAATCTTGCTCAAACAGGTTTATAATGAAATACTTTTCACCTCTCAGTACACGTTCTTTTATTGACCATTAGGTATTTATCACAGCAATATCCAACAAATCCTCTAACTTTTGTTGACGGTATGGGAATTTAGCAGTTATTGCTAGTATGTCGATTAAATACGTATGAAAGATTTTCCACGACTTCTGTGTTAAGTTCTTCTTTTGAAAATCAGTTTTCTGTCTGTTGATGTATTATCTATTTAATTCACCCAAACTGCAGTTTGTCTACGACTATTATTTTGCATCTTAAGCCCGTATCTGTTTGTCAAATTGATTCTTTAACTCTTCAAACTATTTGCTCGTTTACTAATACATTTGTTTTTCTGATGTTCTACAATTATTTTGTGCCTATTTAATAATATAAAGCAGAGGAATTTGTTCATGTCAACAATCTCAACTACAGTGAAGAGGAAGAGAATTTGGTGTTTCGGAGAAAGCAATAGTGAGACAGCAAAAGCTATTCCCACCAAATACATTCAAAATGCTCACGCAGTTGCTATCAATTTATTCTTCTATTATTCCGGATCTTATTCTGTTTAATAGATTCCCACTCGAGTCGAAGACAGACCCTTTACGGTGGTCATACAATCTATTAGAAATAGGCATATACTTCAAATCACATTCTAGTGTATGAGAAAGAAACTCACACCAGATAATGCAGCCTCAAAAAAGATGAAATGGTCATAGCTGAAATGCCTTTAGGCCTGTATCTGTTTGCTAGGGCCGACTTGGGACTGAACAACAATAACAATTGAAACAACGACAAAATGTTTCTCACTCAGATATCTTTCATGTTTATGTACATATCTTTCTTCCACCTTGTCTACGTGTATATTCGTTTGTTTGACTACATTTTTAATCCCATGTTTGATTGCATGCAACGTCACCTCCTGATCCATCTTCGTCTTTAGATATTTGTTTGAATTTTTTATCTGTAAGACTGTTTTTTCTAATTCCACGTAATGTTGTTCATATTTA
>NC_142930.1:156446700-156451700 GCF_046866305.1 Octopus bimaculoides | reverse complement strand
GAACGCAACGTCATTTGCTGCATCTCCTGCTCTTTCTCTTCTCCTCTGTACATCGGTCAAACGGAACGGCGCTTGGCCGACCGGTTCATGGAAAACCTCTGAGACAGTAGACTCGGCGATGACAGCCCGTCTCGCGCCATTTTCGCTCTACCGGTCATTCATTACAACACCTGTGTATGTTCGGATTGTCTTTGCACAGGGGCCACCCGGACTCCCGCCTTCACCGTGAACAGGAATTAATCATTTCTCTTCGCTCCTTTGCACCAAATGGGCTCAACTCCGATCTTCTCTTCACCTGACTCCTCTCCTCTCATCTCTTCATCTGAAACCTACTTCCTCTCTTCACTCCTACCTACCTACTCCCTTCATTGAAACCCCCTCCATCCACCATCTACCCCCTAAACATCCCACTCACACATACCCAATCCCTACCCCCATAATCCTCACCCCACGCCCACATCTCACCTTCACATCCTCACTCCAAACCCACACCCACCCTCACATCCCCACATCCCAACACCGCCTCATCATACCATACACCACCACATCACTGCCACCACCACTCCGTACACACTAGCACTGTGGTGTTCTAGAAATCTTTTCACTGCTTTCGCACCAGTTCTAATCTTTCCCTCTCTGCATGTTGGTTAACGACATAAAACACATTCTGCTTTTTGCATTTTACTACTCGGAGAAAAAATGCTTTTATATTTTCCCATTTTCTTTTCCTTTTTTGTTGTCCTTCATAAGCTTATCATCAAATCGTATTAACACGCATTTCCCAGTTTATTTATTTTTGTATGTTCCTGATTGTTCATGCAGCTTGTGTTATTATTACGTACGGTTTCAAGTCTTGCGCATTTAGCAGGCTTTTTTTGCATTTTTCATTTTCCCCATGCGCACACGACAATGTCCTTGGAGCCTTAATAAGCTATGGGCAAGCTGGAATGAAAATATTGAATTAGGAGTCAAAAGTGCAATGATTTATAGATGACATCTGATGAAGGGTTCATAATATTTTCTTCTTTCTTATATATTTCTCATATATATTAACACACACACACGCGCGCACACACACACAAACACATGCATGAGTGTGTATGTACATATATGTATATGTGCATATAAATATATATGTATGTGTGTGTATAAGTATAATAATGTGTGTGTGTGTTTATATGTCACGTGTGTAGATAACGGAGACGCGAGTGCTTCATGTTACATATCACAGTTCATTTAACAATGAGTTTTTCACGGAAATTATTCAATTAGACACTCATGTTGATTAATTCCAACAATGTTTGCATACACACAAACACAAACATGACTTAATTGTGCGCGCGTGCTTCTACGTGTCTGAGTGTACGTATGTTTGTGTATGTGCGGATGTGTGTGTGTGTGTGCGTGTGTGTGTGATTAATTCTTACATACTTATATTTCGAAGGAGAAATGAATGGTTGCATACGGTCTTCACTATATTTTTCGCATATTTATTTAACCAGTATTATTAAACCCCAATTATCTTTCCCTGATACATCCTACGACTTATCCTTTCAGTTTCTCGACTTAAAGCAATCTTACATCGCTTTTCTATTATTGTTTTTGTCTATCTTGCTATTTTTTCTACCACTCCCTTCTATCAAATTCTCTTTCTGCTGGTGATAACTTTTCCCTGCCTTTGATAATTTTTCCTTATATAAATTTAATTTTCTTTGTTTTGCCTGTCTCCCCTGACCGTATTCCCTGTTATTTCCTGTTTTTTATAGACTTTTCCCATCTGATTTCTTCTGTTCTACTTATTGCTCTGCAACGCTTTTTTTTTTTAATATAATTTCTGCCAAAATTTTCGTGCTATATTCCTTTAAAATGTGTATTCTTCTTTCTCACTGGGTTTCCTTATTTATTTTCCTTTGTTCTGATATATATACACTTGTTTATCAGTAACATTTGGGACACCCTGTATATGTGTGTGTGTGTGTGTGTTTGTCTCTGTGTGTGTGAGACTATATGTATGTACCAATGTCCTTAACTTTATATATATATATATATATATATATATATAGAAGTGCCTTCTACTATAGCCTCGGGCCGACAAATGCCTTGTGAGTGGATTTGGTAGACGGAAACTGAAAGAAGCCTGTCGTATATATGTATATATATATATGTATGTGTGTATGTGTTTGTATGTCTGTGTTTGTCCCCTCAACATCGCTTGACAACCGATGCTGGTGTGTTTACGTCCCCGTAACTTAGCGGTTCGGCAAAAGAGACCGAAAGAATAAGTACTAGGCTTCCAAAGAATAAGTCCTGGGGTCGATTTGCTCGACTAAAGGCGGTGCTCCAGCATGGCCACAGTCAAAAGACTGAAACAAGTAAAAGAGTATATATACATATACATATATATATATATATATATATATATATATATATATATATATATATATATATATATATATATATATATATATATATATATATATATATATATATATAGTTTTATATATATATATATATATATAGTTTTATATATTTATATATATATATATATATATATATATATATATATATATATATATATATATATATATATATATATATATATATATATATAGTTATATATATATATATATATAGTTATATATATATAGTTATATATACAGGCAGACATACGCAGATATGCACGCACATACAAACATCACATTCCAGATATTGTTATCCACTGTACCGCAACAGAATGAGGGGTCCTGATATAAGGTAGTTAATATAACAATGAACACTTTTTTCTATTCTTATTATAAAGAAAACCAATTCAAAAACGTGAAGTTAAATGAGAAAGAAAATAAAAGCTACAAGTTAACTCAACCTTTACAAGTTAGCTCCCTTGAATTATACCTGTGCAATTCAGTCAACGTTCAGAAACATTAAACTTAAATTACATTCCATCGTAGTGTTCGTTTAATTATACTTAACTTTGAATAGTAGTGGAAATAAATAGATACGTTTTTAAAACTCGTGATGATAGCATTTCGGCGTGGAAAATTAAGCAATAGACAATATGTAAGCTCTAGTAAATTATCTTCGTGATTTAGTGGAAGTTATTTTATAGTAACACAGTCCAGCCCAGAAGTAATGGCATCAAAAGCTGAAAAGTGTATGTGTGGACAGAAAGAGTAAACAGTATTATTTATCACACGATCTTTCTAGCCTGAGCATGGAGGAATCTGCTTTTCTTAGTGTCTCACTTTTGAAAAGCAATTAAAAAACAATGTAATTTTTTTTAGTAAATTGCGGGACAAATTTACAAGTAAACGCTCACAACTAGCGGAAAGCACGTGAATTTATTTTAGGAAGCTTCTTGTGGATTAATAAATGAAGACTTTTCTCCCGCTGAAAACGTTAAAGATTCACGAAATAATCTTCTGACTAGCTTTTTAATATCCTAGTTTAAAGGAAATAATTAAAGTCGTGGGAATAATTAGTCCAGGGAATAATTGGAGAAAATCTGAACAAGCCTATTTGTAAATCAATATTTCGAGAATGAAGCTAGCAATGAAACTGGAAAGCTGTCATTCTCATATGATACAGTTTATTGATGTGTTATTGAATATATCCAAACAAATTTTGTTTCTCAAGAAAATTAAAGCAATTGTCTCCATTAACGAAAACAACAAATTTCAAATTTCACGGAATATCTTGCAAATAGTGTTGGAATTTGACAGAGCTCGAAACATAATTAGCATACACAAAGGGTTTGAAATATTGGATAGAACCAAACTCGCACGTAACTACTGTTCTGTTTATCTCAATTTTGAAAGATGAATTACAAGCTGTTAACCATGATGTCGTTGATAATGTCTACACAATCAGCAGTGGATCCTTCAAGAGTTGTGCCTTGACAATTTGTTCGAGTTTGTGTTCTGTTCTCTCTCACGAGACCAACTTAGCGTTTCATGCACCCAGACTCGATAAAATAAAGTAGAAGTAAACTATTAGTTTCAAATTTTGGCTGAAGGCCAAAAGTTTTGCATCAACCCCAGTCCTCAACTGGTACTTATTTTATCGACCCCGATCTCGGCGGCATTTGAACACATGACGTAAAGACAAATGAAATGCCGCTCAGCACTTTGCCCAGCGTGCTAAAGATTATACCAGGTCATCGCCCTAGGTACCGGTTAAAGATTGATTTCAAATTTTGGCACAAGGCCAGCAATTTCGAGGTAAGGGACAAATCGATTATATTAACCTCGTGTTCAACTGATAGTTATTTTATCGAGCCCGAAGGATGAATAACAAAGTCGACCTTGGTGGCATTTGAGCCCATAACGAAATGCCCCTAAACATTTTGCCCGGTTCGCTAACGATTCTGCCAGCTCATCGCCGGAGGTAGCAGTTAAATATTGAGATCAGTTTAAATGAATACTTCTCCGCAAAGAACAGAAAATATGGCCTTACGCTTATGTTTGATATTGTTACAAAACAGCGATGTTTGCCAAAAGTTGTTTTAATCAAGGGTTCTACTTCTGATATTTAATGTGTCATTTGATAGCGCATTGACGTAGTCTGCAAGAGATAATTTGCTCTTTAAAACCATTTAATTGCCTTCTAATTATATTGACTAAATCCATAAACATTATCGTTTATCAGGTTAGATATACAAGATATTCAATTTCTCTATGGTATGTGACCCTTTACATTGCCCCTTTCTCGATATCGCTTTGTGTTTCTAGCTAGCTATGTTCTAATTTTATACATTTTATTAACAATTCACTGGTATTTACTATTGTATTGAATGTTTTGTAGTTAGAGTATTACAGCCATGATCAAAAGCTGTGGTTTCAATTCTTGAGCCGGACGATGAGTTGTGTTCTAGGAACGAAACGCTTCATTTCACGTTACTCCACACAGCCTGTAGAGATTAGTAATCTTATGACAGACCAACGTCATGTCCGGGGATGGAGGAAACGATTACGCCACAGTAATTGACAAACCGACCTTATAGG
>NC_142930.1:156439200-156441700 GCF_046866305.1 Octopus bimaculoides | reverse complement strand
ATCCCTCTGTCTTCTTTAATACGTAGTTTATCTAAGGCTGTGCTATTCATGATACCTCATACTTATTTAAAATGATAAAGTCTCATTCGAGAAATATTTGGCAGCTATTTTTATGACACTGACGTAACCAGATAGATGTTCTTTCTTTGGCTCAATCATGAATCAGGGTAGTCTTGATTCAGCAATCATATGGTCAAAGACGCTTTGGCCACGACTGTGCCTAGTTCACACGTAATAGACATAACGTATCAAAATATTTTCACTAATTGTTAAGAGTGGTGATGCGTTTTATGAGAGAAATTTAGCAGCTACTTCTACTATGACGAAAGACTACATATACGAGCCTTCATTAATTAGTCGTTTTTATTGTTCTAGGTATTGTATTTTATCACTGTATTAGGTCTGATGACGAACACCTTAATATACCGATGTTCAAACTGTGATCATCACACCTAACATTATTTTTAAGACGTTGTATATAAGCAGCTACGTTATTTAATGTTGTTTTACTTCTTATTTTAAAATGGTTGGATGAGATTTTAAAGAGCTTGGTTATTGATATAGGTGATCTCATTGCCTCACACCTTATAGATAAGGTTACGTTTACAATTAGTACATATAATATCGAAGTCATATAAAATAACTTGAAAATTTATTTCGAAATGTGATCTGTGTCTTGATATCGCTGTTAATAAACTGAATAGACATAACTACACAAAGCCACTTTTGAGGAAAAACATATTTCAAAATTTGGTGTGAAATTTTCTTGTAATACAAAACCAATCAAATTTATCTGTACATCAACCTGAGATACGACATAAAATTTTAATGAGTTACAAACGAAGAATATTAAATTTGAGTATATTTATGTAGTTTTAATCAGATAAGGTGTAGACATACAGCTATTTCAATATATGAAAATATCAAGTTGAGTTATACGACTTCTAGGTTTAATTAGGTAAGTTATATGCAGACAACAATTTCAATATACAAAAATGTCAATGTATACTTTCTGTTGCTTGCGCATCTATCATTAATTATTCGAGAAAAATGTGGTGGCTTTTCAGTGTTGCGATCTCTGAAGACAGAGTGAAAGGGTTTTTGCTCTTCACCTCCAAAATGCCGATCGAACCATGGTACAATTACTTTAAAGTTATTTCCTTCGTTTTTTCTGTTTTTCATTACTCTGACAGTTTCCACGCGGTTCCATCAGAAAGAGATTCATTTTCCAACTCAACAACCCCTGTGACTATTTGAATCTTACTGAGAACTACATTAGTGGTATACTTGTCTGTGGAGTGCTCAGTCACTTACACGTTAATTTCACGAGGAGGATGTTCCGTTGATTGGATCAACTGGATCAACTGGAACCCTCGTCCTCGTTACCGACGGAGTGCCAGTTATAGTTACTCAAATTATATTATTTAATAAATGGCCAGCGTATAGTCGGTGAGACAAATTTTTAGGGTTTTTTTTATTATAAATTGACGCATCGATCATTTCTGCAATAAATAGATTTATATGTGTGTTTGGCCATATACAATTGGTAAAGTATCGGGAATTACTTTTCAACAGCTTTTAGTAATTTAACACATTTGAAGTTATATATAAATAATGAATAATGCTTCTGTACTATATTCAATGTTATATCCTGAGGTAATTCAAAGAAGTAAGTAAAAGATTTCTAATTAAATATACTTCATTGGAAACAGCACCAATAGTATCTTAGGAAATATAAAAGAAAATTGGCAGCAGATTAAAAAAGTTTACCAATTTCTAATATTCTTCACTTACTGAAATATCTCAATTTAAAATGTAGAAATTAAAATAGCTGAACAAATTAGAAGTGCTTAACTGAATTTATAGAGTTATTGTGGAGAAATGTTATAAGAATATGCAAGCAATTAAAACGGAAACAAGGATACACATCACATGACACATCTTCATATGTCTTCTACTCGAGAAAATCTTGATAAAAATATAACTGAAAAAATCGAAGGAGGAGCAGAAGTAGACGGTAAAGAGAGAGGAAAACAGAGAAAGAGAGAGAGAGAAGGCGAGAGAGAGAATGCGAGAGAGAGAATGCGAGAGAGAGAGAGAGAGAGAGAGCGAGAGAGAGAGGAGGTGAGAAATAGGGAAGAGAGAGATCTAATGAGGAAGTTATATGACAGAGAAAGCGAGTGATACTTAAGTATATAAAAATGAAATTGAAAATATAAAGTGCAGAGTTAAGTAAAAAGAAATATGAGGGAATGTAATTGAATGAGATGTAAACAAAAGACAGTTAAAAAAAGCAAAGAATATAAAAATTAGCATGCAATCCGAGTAAGCGAGGTGGGAACAAGCGTAGCAGAGATAGTAAACCAAAACGAAAAAGGTGTTAAAGCAGACAAGAACTTAGAAAATTCCGAAAACTGATATATATTTTCTTTATTAAATAATGGTTTGTTAAAATAATTGAGAAAAAAAATGTATTTCAAATCAAAACAAGAAAATATTC